>NC_071265.1:12977500-13137500 GCF_023375685.1 Ictalurus furcatus | reverse complement strand
CATACATACATACATACATGTATGTGTGTGTGCATATATACATATATACACATACATGTATGCATGCATATGTATGTATATATATACACGTGTGTGTTTGTATATGTGTGTATATGTATGTATATAGATATATAATATATATAAATGAGGCAAAACAAGAATCGAAAATGAGGGCTAGAACAAGATCAAAACTAGGACACAAAACACGATAAACAATGACAATGAACAACGACTTATTATACGGAAAACACACATAATACTTCGCACAGACTTAGTGTTCAAACAGTCTCTTTTATGTGTGGTGTGATTGTGTGTGAGATTGAATGCAGGTGTTGGTGATTAGAATGAAAGTGAATGTTCTGGGAATTACGGTCCATGGCGGCCATGTTTGTAGGCTGCATTGCAGGATGGGAAATGTAGTCACTGGTTTGCTGTAATATGACATCATTATTATTGATAAAGCACAAGATGGGTAAAGCAAGTAGTAAAAAGCATTCTGTGACACATGCAATGGTGCACACAGGATGTTAATTTGTTGGTCCTAACATAGCTGTATGCATGCAAACTATGGATAAGAAGGTTTGAGCCAAATATGACATATGGATTAAAGAATGTGCCTTCCCTAAGAAAGGAAGTTTTAGTCTTAGGCAGTTAGAACAGCTGGAAGCAAAGGAGAGAGAGATTCCTAAAAAAGAAGTAAAAAAAGAAGCATAGTTTTAGCAGAATGAAAGGCCTTTGGTGAATAGCAGAGTGAGGCACATAAAAGAGAGAAACAATATCAGGCAGGGCCCTCATCTGTTTCTCAGTGTGTTAAATTACAGAAAGCCGATCCCGACCTGGATTCCACCCCACCACGCCGCTCACAGCCATAGAGGAGGCAGGCGCCTGCAGCGACCACACCTCTCAGGGCGTGTAGCCCAGCAAGAGACACCCTATCCAACTCTGTCAGAGTTGGGCAATGAAACCCTGCCAAGCTATGAGACACCCACGCTCTCCTCACCTGTGGCATCACATACAAGATCTCACGTATAAGGGTCAGCAACACCGTTATGAGAAGAAACAGTGCATGTTGTGGTAAATGCCCTATGCTAGAAGTGGCTGGCGATGGAGGCCAGCCCAGGCTGGTTCACAGGCCATGGACACTGGAAGACATCCGAGGCAGTATGACACACTTACGCTCTGCATGAAAAGTGGGAGGACAAAAGTTTGGAGATGAACTGCTGATCTTCTGCAGGGAATTCAGACCAACCATTTACGAACTGCAACATTTGCTCATGGCAAAACTGGGCACAGACTGGACAAAAATTTCCCGCGGAATATCCCTAAGACGACACCCGCCTGACCCACCCACAGTGGGACAAGGCAGCTAATGGAGCCTACACACAAACAGTCACAGCTCTCCAACAATGATTGCCTGAAGCCTTTCCTGTGTGAATGGACATGACAAAAATAGCAATGTGCCAGCAGCAAGATTCAGAGACCATATCTCAGAATCTATTTCGTCTGACTGTGCTCCATAACGCACACTCAGGTAAAGAGGGGCCCAATGCGCTGGCAAATGGACAGGTGGGCGTCACAGCATGGGAAGCACATCTCAGAAAGCTTTATGAATGGCATGAGAGCAGAGATCGCAGCAATAGTAAAACACCAATGCATTACCTGGGACACTAGGAATCTTACTCCGGTCGAGAGGTATGCCATCCATGCAGAAAAGCTTCTAAGGGACACGAAAGACAAGAAAGCCAAAAAGAGGAAAGGGAGCCAGAACCAGTCACAGTCTTTAATCTGCTAATGTATCACACCTCTCCCTTGACACAACTGCCATGTATACCTCTTGTAATCAATGGACAAAATGTCACCTTTATGGTAGATTCAGGAGCAACATATTCAGTAATAAAGCAAAACGAATTGAAAGAGTCCCCAAAAATGAGTTCACGGTCATTGCATTCAATGGGTGTCACAGGACATTCGGTATTAGAGTGTTTCTCGGAACCTCTCATATGTGAATGTGGAAATAGGGAATAGTATCAGCCACCAATTCTTGATTTCACTCTCATGTCCGGTCAATCTGCTGGGCAGGGACTTAATGTGTGTATTGCACCTAAAATTTAATCTCCTCACCCCAGGGTGTGACAGTGACTGATGAATCATTAATGAAAACTCAATCTTTCAAGAGTGAAGAATTCTGTGTTTATCAATGGTGCATGCATAACAATCCTAGAGCCTGTGCGGGTACAGCCCGATGCTGGGAGTTTGTAAAAAATTATTTCAGGAAAAGTGCAAGATTAACCGGGATGTAATATGTCATGACAAGGGAATGCTTATGAACCTTTGGACAAGCCCCACACCCCTTGAGACACACCCAAAACTGAAGGTAGTGCCTCTCGGGCTGTGGACCCAAGGGAAACATGACGTAGGCCTAATTAGAAGTGCACCACCAGTCGTAATCACACCCAAAACTGATTTCAGACCTAGATAATCTCAATACCCTCTTAAATCAGAAGCTATTGAGGGAATTATGCCAGTATTTAATTCACTACTAAAAGCAGGGGTCATTGTTCCCTTCCCAGATTCACCAGTGTGCACTCCAATATTTCCAGTAAGAAAAGCAAGAAAACCCCCGCAACCTGATGAATGGAGATTTGCACAAGATTTGCAAGGGGTTAATGCAGCAGTAAAATAGAGAGCTCCAGACGTGCCAAATTCTTACACTATATTAAATCAGGTTCCAGCAAACAGCAAATGGTTTTAGTCATAGATTTAGCTAATGCGTTTTTCAGTATACCTTTTGATAAAGACAGTCAGTTTTGGTTTGCACTCATGTTTGACTGCTCACTCACAGGTTCTTACACTTTCTCTCATTTGTGTTAGGGGTATTGTGAGTCACCAATTACATACAACCAAATGCTAAAAGACAGCTTAGCACCTCTAATGCTTTCTCCAGGGCACAGTGTAAAACTGACACCATTAAATTGTTGCAGCATCTCGCTAAGGAGGGACACAAAGCTAGTTTCTCAAAATTACAGTTTGTGCAGCAAGTGAGATTCTTGGGTCATGACATTTTGGCAAAGAGAAAGAAACTCTCAGCTGACAGAGTATCTGCAATCCAGAAGATTCCAAAGCCTCTGACGAAGAAACAAGTTCTCTCTTTCCTAGGTATGTTTTCCTATTATAAGACTTTCAGTCAAAATTATTCCATTCTCGAGGCACCTATTATAGATGTTGCACACGCATCAGGATTGACTGCTCACTCAAAGGTAAGTTGGACGCGAGAAGCAGAGAAAGCCTTTGTAGAATTAAAACAGGCTCTACAAACAACTCCAACCTTAGGGCTCACGGACCCCACCAAACCTTTTGTGCAGACTGTGTATGAAAAATCAGGCTACATGACCTCCGTCTTGTTACAGAAACAAGTTGAGACCTGTGGCATATTTCTATGGTAAGTTAGATCCTGTAGCAGTAGGTTTTCATCCATGTGTATGTGCAGTAGCAGCAGCTGAGAAAGCTGTGGTGGCATCCAGAGACCTGGTAGGTTACACAAAATTGACCATCTTGGTTCCACATGAGGTGTCGTTACTCCTACTTGAACAGAAAATCTCACATCTGTCCACCCAGCGGTGGTTGCGCTATAATAGGTTTATTAGATATGCCAAATGTTACTATAAAGTGATGTACCATCCTCAATCCAGCTACCCTCCTTCCAACAGAGGAAGACGGGGAGCCACATGACTGTGTTGCAATAACTAATGAACTTTGTTCTCCTAGGACTGACCTGAAGGATATTCCATTGGAAAACCCAGATCTGATTCTCTCTGTGGACGGATCAGCATCACGTGACCCAGAGACAAAGTAAAATCGAGTGGGCTATGCAGTAGTGACTGCACATGAGATGGTCATGTCAGGAAGTCTCCCATCAAACCTTTCAGCACAAGCAGCTGAACTGTACACCCTCATAGAGGCATGTAAACATGCTGAGGGACAGTCAGTAACTATCCACACAGACACTAGATATGCCTTTGGAGTAGTGCATGATTTTGGGACAATTTCAGATTTTTGGGACAATTTCTGATTCTAATTTCAGGAACTTTCTGACGAGTACAGGAACACACAGCCCACCACAAACTAGTCTCTGAGCTGCTAGACGCAGTCCTACTTCCCAAAACTATTGCAGTATGCAAATTCAATTCAGTTTTACTTGTGTAGCGCTTTTTACAATGGTCATTGTCTTAAAGCAGCTTTACAGAAATATATAAACACAGGATACAGATTTTAGTGTGTAGATTAATCCCAATTGAGCAAGCCGGTGGCGACAGTGGCAAGGAAAAACTCCCTAAGATGTTAAGAGGAAGAAACATTGAGAAAAACCAGAGTCAGAAGGGAACCCATCCTCATCTGGGTAAGAACAGATAGTGTAAAAGCAAAGTTCATTATGGTTTTTATATGAAGTCTGTTTGTTGAACTCAAAGGAGACCCGAGTGCAAAACTGCATATGGTAATTGCAGTCCCAGGGCCATAGTAGCAACTGTAGTCCCAGCAACCACAGTGAGAATGTCCATGTGGAATTGGAGTTGATGAGAGCTCCATGCAGAGGTAGGGCATCCGAATGGATCAGGCAGGTCCGGAAAGCAGAAAGGATCAGGATCACTAGCATCTCCATAAAATTATGTGTGGCTCGACAGAAGGAGCGAGGGAGAGATTGTTAGGTAAGCCTGTGCTTTGCGTAAAAGAATTTCTACTCATGGTAAGTTTGAGTAAACAAATACGTTTTAAGCCTATATTTAAACACTGAGACTGTGTCTGAGTCCTGAACACTAATTGGAAGGCTGTTCCATAACTGTGGGGCTTTGTGAGAGAAAGCTCTTCCACCTGCTGTAGCCTTCGCTATTCGAGGTACCGACAAATAGCCTGCACCTTTTGATCTAAGTAGGCGTGGCGGATCATAGAAAACCAAAAGTTCACTTAGATACTGTGGCGCGAGACCGTTTAGTGCTTTATAAGTTAATAATAGTATTTCATAATCAATGCGAGATTTCACTGGGAGCCAATGCAGTGTGGATAAGATAGGGGTGATATGGTCATATCTTCTGGTTCTAGTTAGGACTCTAGCAGCTGCATTCTGGACTAACTGTAGCTGGTTTATGCACCTACTAGAACAACCAGATTGTAAGGCATTACAATAATCTAGTCTAGAGGTGATGAAAGCATGAACTAATATTTCTGCATCATGTAGTGACAATATATTTCTTATCTTAGCAATAATTCTGAGATGAAAGAAGGCTATCCTAGTAATATTATCTACATGAGCTTCAAATGAAAGACTGGAGTCAATCATCACACCAAAGTCTTTTACTGCTGCACATGACGAAATGGAAAGATCATCCAGAGTTTCCATGTGATCAGAAAGCTTACTTCTAGCTACACGTGGTCTTAGTACAAGTACTTCTGCCTTGTCAGAATTAAGTAAGAGGAAGTTAATAAGCATCCACCGTCTAATGTCGTTTACACAATCCTCAACTTTATTAAGCTGCTGTCTGTCATCTGGCTTTGCTGAAACATGCAGCTGTGTATCATCAGCATAACAGTGGAAGCTAATTCCATGTTTACAAATAATTTGACCCAGAGGTAGCATATATAAAGTAAAAATCAGTGGGCCTAAAACAGAACCCAGTGGAATACCACATTTAACCTCGGTAAGCGTGGAGAAGTCTCCATTTACATCTACGAACTGATAATGAACGGTCAAATAAGACCTGAGCCAGGAGAGGGCCGTCCCCTTAATGCCAACAACTTTTTCTTGTCTATCAAGGAGAATAGTATGATCTATAGTATCAAAAGCTGCACAAAGGTCAAGTAACACAAGCAAGGAGACACAATCCTGATCAGCCACCAGTAGTAGGTCATTTACTACTTTAACCAGTGCTGTCTCTGTGATGAGGTCTAAATCCTGACTGACACATTTCATGAATGTTGTTCCTATGCAGGTATGAACATAACTGCTGTGCTACAACCTTTTCTAAGATCTTGGAGAAAAAGGGGAGATTTGATATAGGTCTATAGCTGGAAAGTTGATGGGGTCAAGGTCAGGTTTTTTAATCAGGGGTAACTGCCAATTTAAATGATTTTGGCACATAGCCAGTGCTAAGGGAAGAAATTATTATATTTAGAAGGGGTTCAATTACTCCAGGACAAATCTGTTTAAAGAAACATGTAGGTAAGGGATCTAGTAAACAAGTTGATGATTTTGCTGAAGAGATTAATGAAGCTAGTTCAGTCTCTAATCTAATCTAATCGTTGACCAGATAATGCTATATTATCATCGACAGGGTTCGTTATAAAACTGTCTGGTTTTAATTTAATAGTCTGAATTTCACATCTAATATTTTAAACTTTAGCAATGAAAAAATTCATGAAATCTTCACTGCTATGTAGTGATTGTGTGCCTGTTTCTGTGGTGGTTTTATTCCTAGTTAATTTTGGTACAGTATTGAATAGATATCTCACTGTTTTTGTTTTCTTCTATTAACAAGGCGAGATAGACTTTTGTAGCATCACTTAGACACAAGGGCGTAACCATGGTATGGACATTGTGGGGGGGGGGGGGGGGGGGGGGTCCAACGAACTCGGCAGGAGGATATGCAAGTGAATGTAACATTAATGGTCAAAAACTGGAAATGACGTTAGCCTAGCCTACTTCGTGGGTGTGCAAATATCAAAAGTTAATTGATGTTCTTAACAAACCAAGCCATGCTATGATGCCTTCTATACCAAGCTAAGGTCACCTACTATTTATGTATCTAGTTACTGACTGTCTGAAAAAAGCTTGTATGTTCTGCTGCACTTTTCTATGTCTCCATTTGCACTCTACGCTGTCTCCATTTCTTACAGACTGAGCTGCTAAAATAAATCAACAAACTTGCATTGAGTATGGGCGCAACCAAGCGTACAATTGGAAGCGGGAGGCACACACCTATTTTCCTTAACAAACGGAAATATATTAAAAAGGAATAGACATAAATAAATAGAATAGATGAAAAGACAGATCTGTTGGCAGGGTTCATTAAAGGGTCCCCCTTTACTATATAGAAAATATTTTGTACTGTATATTGGAGGGGACGGATTGGTATTTCCTCAACATTGGGGGGGGACACAACCCCCCCCCCCCCAAAGAATGCGTGGTTACGCCCACGCTTAGACACTTTCTATAGTTCAGAAGGCTCTCTTTCCAAGCTGTTTGAAATATTACCAATTTGGTTTGGCACCATTTATGTTCTAATTGTCAAGTGGTCTTTACAAATGGTTTTAAGGTACGCGTTTGATCGTTATACCAGGGTGCTAGCCTTTTCTCTCTAATTATTTTTCTTTTGAGTGGAGCCACTGTATCTAGTGTGTAGCGGAGTGTTGACTCTAAGCATTCAGTTGCCTGATCGAGTTCCCTGGGATCAGACGGTGATCCAAGTCTAATTGATGACTCTGGGAGTTTATTGATGAAGCTCGGTGCAGTAGCTGATGTGAATGTACGTTTTACGCGGAAGCGAGGTGAGGTGCAAATATTATGATCAATACATATTTTAAATGAGATAAGATAATGGTCTGAGACAACTTCAGACTGTGGAAGTGTTACTATATTTTCTATATTTAATCCGTATGTTAGTATCAGGTCAAGAGTGTGACCACCATTATGAGTAGGTCCTATTATGTTCTGATTGAACCCTGTATCGAGAATGGACACAACCGCTGTTCTCAGAGGGTCTTCCAGGTTATCAAAATGAATATTAAAATCACCAATAATTAATGCTTTATCTACAGAAACAACCAGGTTTGAGATAAAATCTGCAAATTCACTAAGGAATTCAGTATATGTCCCTGGGGTCTATAAATAGTCATTAGAGGAATTGACTTATTTTTTGTGGCTCCATATGTTATACTGGTATAAAGAACTTCAAAAGAGGTGAATTTATGACTAGGTTTTTGTGTGACGCCTAGATTTTGACTATGGATGAGTGCAACACCTTGTCCTCTACCAGTTAAACGAGGCTGATGTATATAACTGTATCCAGCAGGACTAGCTTCAGTTAGTGCTATGTACTCATTAGGTTTAATCCAAGTTTCCGTTAAACACATTATATTAAATTCCTGATCAGTAATGATTTTGTTAACAATAAGTGCCTTAGACGTAAAAGATCTAATAGTAGACGTAAAAGATCTAATAGTCCTAGCTTCAGATCAAAGGTGCTGGCTGTGCATTCGGTATGATCTAATTTTATGTTAGTTAGGTTACTAAAACAAATGTACTACAAGTGCTAAACTATTACTTGAACATTGATTATGAAAAATGTTGTTATTTTTGGAAATTGTACTTACGGCAGGTAGTCAACAACCTAGGATGCTCCCAGAACAGATTCCAGCTATTAACAAAGTGCAGATTCTGTTCATTACACCAAGATATTAACCAGTCATTCAAAGCGAAAAGTCTACTGAACCTTTCAACTCCACGTCTGTACGTGGGGAGAGGTCTAGAGACAATGATCTTCATAGTGGGCGATGTGTCTCGATCAGGCTGCCGAAGTCCCTCTTCAGGACTTCTGTCTGCCGCAGCCTGATGTCATTCACCCCCGCATGCAGCACAACCACTTCACTGCTCTCATCCTTCTTCAGGATCGTGGGTACCTGCACAGCAACATCAAGGACACGAGCACCAGAGAAACAGTGTGTGCACACCTCACCTTTAGATGATGCGACTCGGACATTCTGCACAATGGAGTCTCCGATGATCACAGCGTTTGGTTTGGTCTCACAGAAAGGGGCGAAGGAGTTCCTGGTTGAGATCTCGAAGACTGGGGCTGGTGGAGGGGGAGAGGTCCTTGCCCGGGGTCTGGCCTGCGCCTTCCACTGCTGGTGCACCCAAAGTCCGTGGTGTGTCAGTGACGGAGACCTGGGCTGGATACGTCTTGGGTGCACGGTCCCTGCACAGAGAAACAGACGGCCTAGAGGGGCTGGGAGTGGTAGTACCGCGCTGCGTGCATACCTTAGTTTTGTAGGCGACAGCACAAGATGTTTCCAGCACGGTTCTTCACTCGTGCAGCTCGGCCTGCTTTTCTCCACGGTCTCCAATTCCAATAGCACCATGTGCAGCTCGAGCGAGTCCTCATCTGCACTCAGAAGTGGAGAACTGACATATTCACCTTTAAAACAACAGTAAATGAGATAAATGTGAAATGTAAACAAGGCTAGTGTTAAGGTGATGCTAGCAGGTTACAAGTTTTGTAGCGGATGTTTGTAAGATACAATGAAAACTTAGCAAAAGCGCAACATTATGATTGTTTTTTATCTAAAATAGTATCGATGATATATGTAAATATTATAAAAGTAAAAAAAATATATATTTTTAAAGTACAGAGATTTAGAAAAGATAGGGTCACCTTGAGGGACACTGCTTCCTGTGACACTATTTCCTGAGACACCAAATGTGATGCACACACTAACAAATCAGATCCTGTTACTCTATAATGCCTGAGTGGACAATGCCACTAAGCAGGCAGCGATGGCTCCAGATTCAGATAAGGCCTGCGCACCACTGTGTAATAAGCTAACAACTCCCAGTTTACAGCTTTCAGATCTCCAATCATGGGCTACAGCAGAGGAAAAAGCAGTGTGGCGAAAAGCGGGCTGTTCTGTCATTGATGGTATCTGTTGGTGCTCACAAGGCCGCCCTTGTCTCCCAAAATGCATGTTCCCATATTATGCAAAGTTGACGCATGGGAGAGACCATGCATCAAAAGGGGGAATGATAGATAAACCAATGTTATCGCAACTATTTACTCTAAAAAAAAAAAAATTTTTTAAATTGTTAAGTGTTTGCGCAACTCATATTGTGGGTTGAGGTTTGAAGGTAGAGAAGGCTCCAGACAAACCTAGTGAAGGAAAGAAATTCTGTTTGGTTATGGTAGACATGTTCTCTAAATGGGTGGAAGCATTCCCTATGTTCCAACAGAACTTAGACACGGTAGCAAGGCATTGCTTAGAGAAGTAATTCCTAGATGGGGAATCCTCACAAAATCTCCAGTGACAGTGGCACACCTTTTGTGAGCCATGCCCTTAAACAAGTGGGTGAATATTTGGGTATTCACTTAAGCAGCACTGTACAGATCATCCAGCTAGTGGTGGGGAGGTAGAGAGAGAAAATGGGACACTAAAAAACAAATTGGGCAAATGCTGTTCTGAAACAGGCTCAGGGTGGACAAAGGTTTTTCCCATAGTTTTGATGCAGATGCACATGAAGGAAAGACCTACGTATGGGCTTAGCCCCTTTGAGATACTGTTTGGGTGACCTCCACACAGGAATTGGGCCTGTGACAGTTCTTCTTCCCTATGCAGCAACATGTGATGATGCTATGTTAAGTTAGTGTGCAACTCTGTCCTCTGCTCTGCACTCTATCCACAAGCAGGTAAAGGCAGCGCTGCCAGCTCCAGCCACGGGTTTGCTGCATGATCTGAAGCCTGGAGAGTGGGTAGTGATCAAGGACTTCCTCAGGGCCAAGTGGAACCAACCGCGGTGGTCTGGGCTATTCCAGGTCCTCTTCGTCACTCACTCAGCGGTGAAAGACAACCAGAGAGCCACGTGGGTGCATGCGAGCCATTGTAGGAGAATGCCAGAGCTGAGCAGTGAGCTTGAGACTTTGACAGGAGGACTAGGAAGTGATTCTCTATTAAGAGGCCTAACATTCACAAGCGATGAAATGCATACACACCCACACACGACACACTGCACTCAAACATACATTCTCACACCAGTTCCTCATGGTTACACAACAAGACACCAAGTGGTATCTAGAAGCCTGCAAAATCACGAACACACAGTTTTTGGAGAAAATGTTGACGACAGGGAAAATGTATTCTTAGGAGGACTGAACTTCATTGGTGTGTATTATATAGCCATGTGGCCAGGACAGAGGAGGCAGGTTTAGATGACATTTGCTACCTCACCTCTTACGCCCCAAAGCTCCCTGACCACAGATTACTGTTGCAGACTAGACACAAATTATTAGATGTTGACCTGCACATCCACTCACACATATAAATCTATTCCTAATCATGCACCCTTATCCTGGTATACGTGATATCTGTTAGTAAGCCCTGTCACAAAAATAAACTCATCACTAGGACCGTTCCCGACAACGCTGGGGCTCCAGGGGTAGACCCTTAAGCTGGAAAGATAAACCAGAGTGCGATATTGGAGGTTATTGGGTGGAAGACTTATTGATCAACTATGCCAATCACATCGTTGCGGCAGAAAAAGTGCATGACGCACACACTTTTACCCAAATTTGGTATTTAGCTGATCGTGGCTAATTCCCTAAGGCGACGTGATTTCTGTGGGTCCCACATAAGCCCACAAAGTTGTTTAGTAGACTATTGCTGCAGATTGGACAACAATTAGTAGTTAAAAGCCTGTATGCCAAGGTATTGGCCGCCTCTTAAACCGTTCTGTATCGCCTTTGGTCATAAGAATCATTGCCAACAGTGCTACCCACATAATGTAACACGTCCCCTCGTCACGCCGACACATAATGGTTATTCTATCATTGAACATATATATAGTACATGTTTAGCTCAAGCGCCTCAGAGCACTCTCATTCTTCTATCCTGCTTTCTTCTATCCTGCATTCTTCTATCCTGCATTCATCCTTCTGTAATAAAGAGAGGGCGAGTCTGCGAGTGTTGTCTAATTTCCACGACACTGCATTATTTTCTCTGTCGGCAAAGTTTACTAAATATGATATTTACTACGTTTAAAAGTACATTTCACATAAAATTCATAAGACTGGAATCACCAACTGCTAATGTTATTGGGATTTAAGTTAGTAAAGACGGTTATAATAAGCAACATACCTGTCTTTATGTTTTCTTTCAGTATGTCATTAGAAATATGAAGTCATGCCAGTCACATAAGTAATCATTGTTTTGCAAAACTTGCAGTATGCAGAATGTTTCTTTTTACTGGATGTCTTGCAGACTAATTATTTCTGACTTTCGTAAGCAAAACAAAGTAGTACTGACTTTGAAGACATTCTTCCTAGTCATGCAGTGCCTTGGAATCGACCCTTGGAATTTCCAGACCTGTGAAAATGGAGAGAATGGCTGTAATTTCTAAATGGATAATGCAGAATTTTAGCTTGAATTAAAGATGAAAGTCTACACTTTAATCACATATTGATTGCATCATTTAAAATCCATTGTGGTGGTGCACAGAGGCAAATTCATGAAAATTGTGTCAATGTCCAAATACTTATAGACCTAACTGTATATCCACCATTAAGATAGTCCTATACTGGCATGGCCTGAAAAGCTGTTGTGCAAGAAAGAAGAACAACAAAAATTTAACTGTTTGGTCATAATGATCAGTGCCATAATGTTGTCAGTAATGATCATGCACTGACCAAACAAACTTTGTGGTAAATTAAAATGTATTCAATTTACTGATATAATTTCTACATTGTAATATTAAGATTTAGTGAATTTTGTAAGTAAAAAAAATTAATATATATACATTTTATTCATGTAATATTATATATTTAGTCATACTATTTATATTATTTATAGTCACTGCACATAAACCTAGAAATTCTAAGTAAATTCTAATCTAAAAGTATAGCGTGTTTGAATCCATGTATGCGCCCTTAAACAAAACAAGTTCCCCGCTTAACTTTGAATCAGAGACAGTTGGGTATGGGGGACCAAACCTGCAGAAATTTTATAGATAGATAGATAAATAGATAGATAGATAGATAAATATAATAATAGAAAAATAAATAAAGAAATAAAATGACTTGATAAAACAAATAATTAATTTTTAATTAAATTTAATGCTAATTAAATTTTTGTATGGCTTATTTCCTTCATTTAGGCCTATTATTTTCTGTATTTATTTTTTATTTGTTTTAAGTGTTATTTATTTATTCTTTTATTTTTCCATTTATTTTATATTTATTTATTTATGCGTTCATTTATTTTTATATTTATTTATTCCTGCATGTATTTATTTCCATATTTATTTATTTATACATTTATTTATTTTTGCTCCTGTGAATCATTGGTTGAGAGCTCATGTGTAAGCATCAGGTCTAAATTAAGCAATAGAAATCAGAGTTTTCAAAGAAAATGGCGGCAAGTAGCAATGCACTGTACAAATTGCTATGGGGTGTGGCAGATCAACTGGAGAGTTGTACGTTTTATCTCCTACCAGAGCATCCAATTCAGCATCCTCCAACATTGAGAACAGGTCACTTACTCTAAGAGAATACATCACATACTCATTATTAACCACACAACACAGACATAAATGAACATTAATAAATTTGAAAGCTAAAAAGGCTTTAAGGCTACTAGGAGCTGCTTACCTTACACCATGCTGTGCCATCCTATTCCAGATAGTTCTTTCACATACACCAAATAACTTTGCAAAGTTTCCAGCAGTTGGCAATGAGAGATAACTTTCAATAGTACTTATTTACAAGTAAATAAGATTTTTTGTTTATTTAAAATAAAATCCACAAACTGAGTGTTACAAATATAAACTTCAGACTGAAACTTTACACAACTGTTATATATATATTTTATATATATATATATATATATATATATATATATATATATATATATATATATATAAACAGTGTGTGTGTGTAATACTAAAATAAATAAATGAAATGAATGTAATTATTTGATAAAATAATAAATAAATTATATATATATAATTTTATTTTATTTATTTATATCATATATATGTATCTATGCATTATTTTTTATTGATGCACAAAAAGCACTGAATTAAACTACAGTCCTAAATTAATAATAAGAACTCACTTTCACTGCACCTTGTTGTTTCTGTTACTCACTGTCTTTAGGCATATTGTTTTACTTGTGTTTACTTCTGATCATAGTGTTTTAATTAGACATTACAGATAGACTTACTCTGTGTATCAGCGGTTCTACACAGTGAGTGAGGAGCAACGAGGCTTCATTACTAACACATCACTTCCTTTATAATAAACGACAGAATTTACACTGCAAGCGCACAAATACAACATATAATGACAATAAACTGGAATTAAATTAAACCTTTTAAGCAACTCACACCAGTTTTCCCTGCCCCTTACACACAGTGGAGCATTTTGAATATAAACAAGTTTGTGCTCATGTGTCACTGTTGGATCGCCTAGGTGCTTAATGTAAAATGAACCCCTGCCTTAGAGGACTTTCTTCCTTACTCACTTGACAAATTCGCCTCCATCTGATGGTGACTGAGGTCATATTGGGAAGAAAAAGTAATGGTGATATAAACAGTAAAGTGAAGAAAACAATTGTCGGTGACTCTATTTGTCTGCTAAAGCTAGCGGCGTCGCATTACGTGTGTATGATATCATGCACACTCGACTAGGAAGCGGCTTATATTTCCGGTTAGTAAAAAAAACCCGCTAGTGTTCTATTTGAGATGATACTACCTTTCTAAAATTCATACACTAGACAGTAAAGTACATAGTGTAAGTATGTCATGAAATTAAGGAAAAAAGTAATATAAAAATTAATTTAGGATTACATTTAATTAAAAATGAATTATATTTGTTTTATCAAATATAAGTCATTTATTCCGTTATTTCTTTTCTTCTTATTTATTTATTTATAAATAATTTCTGCAGGTTTGGTCCTTCATACCATGGCACTGCAGACACTAAACTGAACTAATGATGTGTCGTTCATGAAAGATTTGTTCATTTTGAATTAATCTTTAATATGACTCGGGAACAACGAATTTCTCAGGAAGTGATTCATTCATTTTTGACTGTGTATGCGCTGCAACATCCCATAGGTTCTTTACCGGAAATAGAAATGATTAGTTCATCTCTTGAGTCTTCGTGTTCGAGTCTTTCGTTCTTCCTGTGACCGACCCATAGGCAATGCACCATGCGATACTGGAAACAGAAATAATTAGTTCATCTCTCAAGTCTTCGGGTTTGAGTCGTTTGTTCATCACGTCACAGCCCCACAGCATTCAGCCATGGGATGAAAGAAGACTCGAACCCGAAGACAGGTGAACTAATCATTTCTGTTTCCAGGGGAACAGACGTGACAAATGTTGTGTGACAAAAGAACGAACGAAACAACTCAGATCGGGAAGTAAGGTGAACTAACAAACTGCACAGCCTGAAGACACAGCTAAGCTATTAATTAATCATTTCTGTTTCTCATAATTTGGCCTTGGGTTCATTAGCATACAGCTTCTTTTTTATTCCAAATGTGATCAACGTTTGTGTAAGCACTAGGTGTGTTGGGGAATTTAACATGTAACATTTTTATTATATTCTGCTAAAATGAACTAAGTGAACGAAATTACTAATAAAAGATTCGTTAATTTTGCTGAACGAGATTCACAGATCCAAGTCAGTAAACTTATCCGAACTTCCAATCACTAAACTGAACCGAACTGACGGATGAACTGGAGAGAGAAAGAGATGTCCACTGTAAAGCCCGCCTCCCGAAAAAAACTGATAGGTTAGTTAGCACAGAGAGACCAATCAGGACGCGCGCTGTGCACTCTCTCACCATGTCTGTCACTCGCTCTCTCGATTTCTCCAGAGCCCGTCTACCATTAGAAATGACCGCTTTTTGACGTTCGCTCTCTCACTCAAAAAAAAAACAAAAAAAACAACAAAGGTTTCCGGGATATTGTATATAATTTAGGAAGCCGCTATTAAAATCCTTACATAGGCTATCTCCCTTTCTAATCTTTGTATACCCGTTGTTTAACCTGCGACAACGGGTTAACAACATGGTTAACAACCCCTGGTGGAGGTTGCTCGGAGTGCTTTACCGATGTCGGTGACGTAATCTCAGTGTGACAATTCTGCGTGCGTTCTACGTCAAAATTATGTGCGCTCTTGCAGAGTCACTCCGTGTATTTCGAGTGTAAACAAGAGGTTAGAAGAACAATCTAGAACTTGATGCGAGTTATTCTTATGCGAAGTTTAGTTAATAATTATTGTACGGAGAAACTTGTGTATATACATAGTACCCATTCTGGCACCATTGAACATTCCAGTGTATCAAAGACGTTTTAATACAGTAACCTCTGAGACTATGAGCTAGTTAGCTAGCTAACATTAGCTACTAAAGGGTTTTATTATTATTATTATTATTATTATTATTATAGGTTACGCCAGAGGCTACAACTGAACGACCAGGCTTTGAAAAGCTTCAAGCCTGGAGTCCTTGGAATGTGAGTATTGTGTTTCAGCTATTTGTTTGTTTGGTATAAATGCAAATAGATTCATTACTGTTAACAGAGTGGTGTTAATATTGGCCAGCAGGCTATGTTAGCATTTATTCTCCAACAACTTTTATTATCTTTAGAAACTAAGTGTTAGACACATCGATAACTGATTTGAGATATGAAAGATGGTACTTAAAGCAGAATGTCAAAGAAAAACACGCTATATCGTAACCGAACATGCATTAGCCAAATGCCTGGGTATTTGGGTAAGTAACTAGCAAACTGAAGTTGAAACAGTTAGTGAAACTACATATGGAGTTATGTTTCGCTGTCTGTATTTTAGAATATATTTGTCGAGGTATTTAGCCAAAAGGCTAGTAACCCTGCTTAAACGTAACTGGTTGCTAGCTGATGGTACTTTTACCAACATCACATGTGGTGAAACTGTTTGAAAAACATTAGCCCCAAAGCGCAAACTCCGGTCTTTAAGCCAAGGGTTCTTGTATTTATTTGGCCACTGACCCCATTTTAATGGACCAGAAGTTCTCTCAGTGTATTATTGTAAATAAGGATGTCACGATACCAAAAATCTAGTAGTCGGTACCAATACCACCAAAAGTACACGATACTCGATACCAAAGTCGATACCACGGTGTGGTATAAAAATAAAATAAAAAAATCCTCCTGGAGGACATCCTCCTCTGGCTGATACTGGCAAAGAGAGAGAGAGAGGGGGGTATTTTAGTTATCAAACCCTGTCTGATAATGAGTGGACGTGCACTCCTAAAGTGGACCCACGCACGCACGCACTCACGTATGCACACATACGCGTGTGCGCGCACACCCACCCACCCACCTTATACTCTGAATGCAAGCATTAATTTAAATTCACTGATATGGTGGCGGACCAAAAAGATTTATTAAAAGCATGAACATTTGAATAATTATTAGTGACATTAGGCTACATTTAGCTGACAGGACACAGGCTGAATGGCGATGCATGGTGGTCCATTAGGAGGTAGTTTATAACACTGCAGCATGTTAGCCTCATTAACAATTAACAGGCTATCGCTAACATTACATGGAGCATAACGTTAGCTGGTTTCACGGCCACAATGCCAACTGCTTCAAACAAATATAATATAGGACCGTCTTTCAGTTGCTTCACCAAATTCCAGGTGTTTCCTCGCTTTGTATGAAATGAACGATAGCATCGGTTGCACACCGGAAACCGATACTAGCTTTCCTCTCTTTTTCTCTCAGTGAGTCGGGGTGGAACTAAACTTGTTAAGCTAAGTTAATCTTTTGTAGTTTTTCCCATGTGCTTGTAGGCCGACTAAAACACTTGCGCCTATTTGCTGCCCCCTTCAGGTCCGGAAGAATCGCAACCACGGTACTTTCGTTACAATCGGTAAAAATGGAAATGCCGAAAAACAAGTACCGTCACATTTTAAGAATGTTGGTACCGAAGTATCTGTTCTCGTGACATCCCTAATTGTAAATAATTGCATAATCCACAGAATGCTAGGTACAATGGATATTAAAATTGCAGGTTTTTGTTATGTTTAAATATAAATAAATAAATGAAACCAAGATAAATTGTCATATTTTTCCACCTTTAAGGTGACATAGCAGCCAACAAAACAAATAGAAATTGCCAAATCAGGATGTGCTAAGTTGGTAGACTCTTACCCAAAAAGACTGAGTGCAGTATTCTGAGCAAAATGTGTTTTAACACAGTATTAGTTAAGAGGTGTGCACACTTCCAGTCCCTCTGAAACTATTGGAATAGCAAGGCTAATTCATTTATTTTTGCTGTAGGTTGAATAAATTTCAGTTTGAGATCAAAATATGGGTATGAGCAGAGAGTTTAGAATTTATTTTGGTATTTATATGTAGATGTGTTAAATGACATAGAACATGGCACATTTTGTATCAGACCACCCAATTTGTAGGTGAGCAAAAAAAATATTGGAACTGGGGTTCCTTGTTACCTAGGTGTGTCCTGTGAGATTGATTGTTGAAACAATAAACAACTCTGAACATCTACTCTTGGTTATAGCCTTCAGTTTCACATGTGAAGACTGCATTTGATGTTAAAAAGGATAAGCCAACATCGGGGTTTTATGTTGTCAGGGGGCATAGGTGCTGTCTGGGTTCTGGGGGGGTGTTGGTGGTTGGGGGGTTTGAAATTATTAGAAAAGAGAATTTTTTTCACATTGCTTTCAACCATTATCCTTATCATATTTGTGAAAGAAAGCTGGCAACACTTATTGTACTTGTAGTCAAAAGTCTATTCAGTCTCTCCAGGATGTTGCCATTGTGCGATCGCAGAAATTAACACGAAATCAATCAAACTCTTCAATATTCAGTGACGCTTGCAATTTTTCAAAGTTACAGCAGATTTGGGTCAATATGTGTCATGTGGTGTATCACAACACACATTCAGCCAAAACCCTTTTCGATTCACGTGTGTCAAACATGAGTACAGCTAAAAGGTCTCATTTACCAACAAACATCATTGTGAAATGGTGTAAAACAATTTCACCAATTCACGTAGTATTCCACACAAAAAACTCTGCGAATTGCATCACAATTTTTGAAAAAAGACTGCAAAATCAAGTATTTTTGGCTACAGAAAAAAACTTAGACAATCCATACAGGATTTCGTTGTTTATTTCACCAAATAATATGTTTGAGATTTAATGAAGATGTACGTGGATTACCTTAACTTCTACACATAGGAAGAATAAACATGTTGAAATACATGTGTAATTATTTTGAAAATGTAGCCAAAGGACATAACTTGGACATAGAGATTTTCTTGATTTATGTCAACATGTATTTATTTATTTATTTTTTAAGTGGTCAACACCTATTTTACATAATAATTATATGGAGTAGACTGGTTTCAAAAATGCCATGAGCTTCTTTTGGGACATGCTCAAGTACATTTTGGAACAGCATTTTTTATATGAAAAACCACTTTATCCAGAAGTTACATGTGAACACAGCCTAACATTTGTTTAGCTACCAAGCCATGTTAGATACTAATGTTAGTTCAGTTGAGATCTTTATGTAACGTCAACTAATTCGCTTCACTGGTTAACATAACTTAATTCAGTACATGAATATCTATGTAAGTTAGCTAAGTAGCAATTTCTTTAGCTGTAAAATAAGCTACATTAGCTTTTGATATTGTTAACATCCACAAGAATTACTAACAAAAAAACTTTATTCATCATTTATTTTATTGTTGAGGTTTACCTTATCAATGGTTTACAACTTGCTTATCCAAGGTGATTGTTATAACTACCATCCTGAGTTGAATGTACAGAGAAATATTTAATCAACTGTTCGATTAGCTTGATAATTAGCTTGATCAGCATCTGCCACACAAAAAGCCATCCAAATACTGATTGTTGATTGGCAGGTCATTCCTGTTGCCAGCTTACCTTTCCATTTGAGTTCAAGCCACCTCTGTTTTTTGTTTTGTTTTTTGTCAGTGCATAGAACACTTTGTTGATTTTACATTCATTCTGATATGTTGCCGAAATGCATTTTTACGTTCATTCGGCTTAAGATGCGCCGTAAAAAGCCTTTCTATAGTAGGGAAACCCCTGAACATGAAAATCAGAGAGCTGCTATAGGAGAAAAGCAAGCCATTTTGAAGTTGAGAAAAGAGGGGCAAATCAATCACAGGCATTTCACAAACATTGGGCATAGCCAATGCAACAATTTGGAGTGTCCTGAAAAAGAAATCACTGGTGTACTAACAACCAGGCATGGAACAGGTCAGCCAAGGAAAACAACAAATGACAAACATTGTGAGATCTCTGAAGAGTTAGTGACATCAGCATCAACCTCCATTGGGTAGGGTTGACCGTATCACAATCCACCTTTTGAAGAAAACTTTGAGAGCAGAAAAATAGAGGCCATACCACAAGATGCAAACCACTCATCAGTAGTAAGAATCAGAAGGCCAGATTGGAATTTGCAAAGAAATATAGAGAGTCACAAAAGTTCTGGAACCA
The DNA here is from genome assembly GCF_023375685.1 of Ictalurus furcatus. NCBI lineage: Eukaryota > Metazoa > Chordata > Actinopteri > Siluriformes > Ictaluridae > Ictalurus > Ictalurus furcatus. Next base: position 13,117,199 of record NC_071265.1, on the reverse strand, counting down.
AGATGAACCTCTACCAAAGTGGTGGAAAGCCAACATGTGGAGAAAGGAAAGATCTGCTCCAGATCAAAAACTTACAAGCTCATCTGTGTAAACATGGTGGGGGTATTGTCATGGCTTGGGCTTGCATGTCTGCTTCTGGAACAGGTCACTAATCTTTATTGATGATGTAACTCATGATGGTAGCAGCAGAATGAATTCTGCAGTGAATGAGTGAGGCTGCAGTAAAAGACTGGAAAAGCATCACAAAAGAAAAAATCAACAATTTGGTTGTGTTAGTGAGTCACAGGCTTGATGCAGTTATTGCAAGCAGGAGATATGCAATCAAATATTAAGTGTTATTTAAGACTCATCTTTTCCTATACTTCTGCGCGCCTAATAATTGGGTGGTCTGATACAAAAATGTTCTATGTTTTATGTTGTTCAACACATCTAGACGGAAATACAAGCTGAAATCCTAAACTGATATTCATCTTTTGATCTCATACCCAAATGTGTTTGGTGTACAGCACAAACAATTGAATTGGTCTTGACATTCCAATAGTTTTGGAGGGGACTGTATACATCTCGGTATCTATTGTAAGTTGTTTCTTTTTCTTTTTCCCCAATTTTCTTCAATTTTACTTGACTTTGGTTGCTATATCACATTTATGGTGGAAAAAGATCTGACATGATTTATCTTGGTTTAATTTTTTATATCACCTCAACTTGTGATTTTAACCAGGGTGGGTAGACTTTTTATATCCACTGTAACTATAATTTTTTTTTATCAATCCTAACTAGAGCTGCAACAACTAATCAATAATAATCGATTATGAAAATCGTTGTGAACGAAACTAATTATTGATTAGTTGGCCTGCGCGGGGGAGATTTACTCATTACGTTACTTCTGTTCAGAAAACACGCTTCGGAGAATAAATACTAAAGTTGTTTCCCAAATGAAGTACTGTACACTTGCACTGTGTACTCTACAGTCTAGTGTGTGGATTTTAGAAAGGTAATCTCTCAAATATAACACGTGTTTTTTTTTTTTTTTACTAACCGGAAGTATAAGCCACGACGGCGCATGATGTCATACGCACGCTAGCATTAGCAAACACCCAGATTCACGGACAATGACTTCCTTCAGTTTACTTTCTGTCAGCATTACCTTTTATTCCCAACATGACCTCAGTCACCAACAGACGGAGGCAAAATAGTCACGTGACTGAGGAAGAAAGTGTGTAACCTCCAAGTCTTCTAAGGGGAGCATTTTAAACACCGTGGAAATCAAACTGATGCACGAGGACAAACTTATGTTTATATCCGAAATGCTCCACCGTGTGCAAGGGGCAGGGGAAACTGTTACAAGCTGCTTAAAAGGTTTAGTTTAATTTAAGTTTAGTGTCATTATATGCTGTATTTGCGCACTTGCGCAAATACATGTAAATTCTGTTGTTTATTATAACGGAAGTGATGTGTTAATAACGAGGCCGCGTTGCTGATCGTGCACGATGCAGACACGTGATGCAGAGTGTAGCGCGAGTAAGATCTGTAAGGTCTAATTAAAACACTATGATCAAAAATAAACACAAGTAAAATAATACTCCTAAAAGCAGTGAGTAACAAACCACAAGGTGCAGTGAAAGTGCGTTTTTATTATTAATGTAGGACTGTAGTTTAATTCGATGCTTTTTGTGCATCCATAAAAATAATGCATAAATACTATAAAATTTATATATATATATATATATATATAAGTGTCTCACAAAATTGAGTACACCCCTCACATTTTTGTAAATATTTGATTATAACTTTTCATGTGAGAACACTGAAGAAATGACACTTTGCTACAATGTAAGGTAGTGAGTGTACAGCTTGTGTAACAGTGTAAATTTGCTGTCCCCTCAAAATAAGTCAACACACAGCCATTAATGTCTAAACCGCTGGCAACAAAAGTGAGTACACCCCTAAGTGAAAATGTCCAAATTGGGCCCAATTAGCCATTTTCCCTCCCTGGTGTCAACTGCAAGATTTAAACTATTAGAAGTTTTATTAGCCGGTCAGTTATACCTTTGGTTGTTACTTTGACTGTTCCCCCAGTTCTGAGGCCCTGTAAGGCACCACCATGGACACTGTGAAGAAGGGAGAGAAAGATTGTGAGGAGGAAACACTACAGACTGCCTTTAAAAAGCTACGTGTGGATGCTGAAAGGTATCTTATTAATTCCGCTTTGTTTAAAATGTATTCTGAGTATAATAGTAAAACACGTCATGCATTTTTTTTACATTTAGGTTACAAATTCCAGAAATGTGAAAAAAAAATTTGGGTAAAATTGTAAATGTAGTTTTTTTTTTGTAAAACATTACTCCAATCAGGAATGGCTACAATGCATGCCATACACTGAATGTCTAAGTATTCATTTAACTGAATAAGCATAGACTATGCAAACTCAGCTTAACCAGAATGGGAGAATCATTCTTGGTAAAGTTTAACAGAAATTGTGCCAAAACCAGCAATCCTGGTTGGCATAACTGTTGGCAAGATAAACTAGGAATGTTTTCTAAGTAATAATAATAATAATAATAATAGACTAAAGAAAAAATCTCTGACTTAGAGAAAATATTGTGGGTTTTACTGTTTGTTTTGGAGAACTTTGTGGGGAGAGGGCTTGTAGAAAAAGAATATTTGTTCCAGTATATATGTTCTGCTCATTGAGCACCTGTATCTTGCTAGTTCTGTGGCTGCAGTGCGTGGGAGCGAGACTTTGGCACCCAGAGCCGGAACCCGACTCAGCACAGATGGAACGAAACCCAAAATCACTTCCCCTAAAGAGAACTGGCATGGGTAAGATACCTGCTATGTCATTTTTCTTGGCTCTCACATAAGGCTGTATCTGTCTACCTGTCTCTCTTAACTATATGCATAATGCCTGCTGTATAATACTTGTTTTTTTTGTCTCCAAATTAACTAAATTTAGTCCAGGTGGAGCCCCTGTTGGTTATTCTTAATCAATTCCCCCCATATTAAATTAGCTTTGTTTAAAAAAGAGTTTATATTGCTGCTCTTTTATCATATTGTCTTTCTGAACTCTAGTAATTGGGTTTCTGTTTTTGAGTAAATTACAAATAAATTAGTAAATACATGTTCCAGTCTATTTTACTGTGCGAAAAAGTATGTAAATACTGTAGTATCCTATGGCATACCATGAAATATAGTTATGTACATTTTTTAATGGATCCCATTACTTAATTTTGATATATTCATCTTTTGAAAAAAATTTAATAGGAGTAGCACACTGCAATATTTATTTTTTTTTTTCTCTTTTCTTTTCTTCTTAACATTTAGGTAGAAGCATTTGTCTTCCACTAGGCCAGCACATTTAATTTTATAAAATCCTTTTTACTGTGTTCCACATTTACATACAGATGCAGCCGAAAGTCCTCCAGGGGCTTAACAAGAAACCAGAGACGGAGAAGGTCCAAGTCTCCAATCCTACACCCGCCCAAATTCACCTACTGTAGCTCTAAAATGCAATTCAAACACAAGAGCCCCACAGAGCTGGAGGACACCAGCACCTCCCTGCTTGTTCCTGCTAAGAAGGAGCTTTTGTCCTCCCGTGCCCATTCACCCATCTTTGGTTCCATGGGTTATGACTCCAATATCACTTTGGAAAGCAAGATTTCCCCTCTGAACAGAGTGGCAACCTTTGGCAATGAGAACAACTCGGAGGGAAAGGATGAAAGGACCAACATTTCTTTAGAGGAGGCTCAAGCTCCAGCAGCTGACTTTAAATCTCTGTGCCAGCTCCAGGAGAATGGTGTGTGCCAGTGCACCAGCTGGCATGGCATGGAGGTCTACTCATTCACTGGCCTGCGTGATGTCATTTCTGAATGTGAAATGAAGCTGCCCAGCTCTTCAGATGCACCTCACAACACCAGAACAGTGAATGGATCATCAGTGTCCACGTCACCGCGCTCCTGCTCCGAACAGGCACGTGTGTATGTGGATGACATCACTATAGAAGATCTCTCGGGCTACATGGAGTATTATCTCTACATCCCTAAAAAGATGTCGCACATGGCTGAAATGATGTACACTTAAGCAAATAAAATAATTTTGAGGTACACAAAATTGGTTTAACAAAAAATCTGCAAGCCGATGCATATAGTACATGAGAAGATTAAAGATAAGCAGTGGGGCACATGTATTATAAAAGATGGGACTGTTTATTGAAAATGAGTAGGCATGAAGTTATTAGGCATGAAGTGGTAATGATTTCCAGGTCTTTTCCCCCTCTATTTTTCAGTGTTCCATTGTTCAATAGACTAACACTCGGTGAGATTTGTCTACTGTCTTTTTTTTCTTCTTTTCTTTCTGATTATTTTTCTGTTTCACATGCCATGCTGCCAAGGTTCTGTTGCAGGAATTTCAGGGTTTGATTTTATGTGGCATTTTTGCATATACCAATAATCATCATGATCGCCTTCTTTAAATTGTAATAAAACACTCTTGTTAAAGGAGGGTGTTGGTTATAGACATTTGTCTATTTTGCTTTTTGATTTACATTTCCAGTTTTCTGTTCCAGGAAGCAGGATTGAAAAAATTTGTGGAAAAAAAAAAGTTGAGCCAAATGTGCCTGCCAATATGCCTGTTCCAAAAAAAATAAAAAATTAAAAAATTCCACAAAGTTTTTATTAAAATCCAGGCTTATTTGAAATAGTCTCACTTAAAATAGCCATACAGGCCATTCAGCTTGTTAGTTATTGCATTGGATATAAAAAGTCTACACTTACCTGTTAAAATGGCAGGTTTTTGTGATGTAAAAAAAATAAAACCAAGATAAATCAGGTAAGAAATTTTTTTTCCACTCTCAATGCGAAATTACAACATATAAAATTAAGTGAAAAACAAACATTTTAGGGGGAAAAAAACACATTAACCTTGTTGCATAAATGTGCATGTCCTTTTATAATTGGGGATGTGGCTATTTTCAGAATGAACCAATCACATTCAATCTCATATTCAAAAGTAATTATCATACAGCTGTCATCAATTAAGTTATTATAACCCCAAATAAAAATCAGCTGTTTCTGTAGCATTTTCTTGAGATCTTTTGGTTTCATCTGCCTGCCAAAGCCATGATCCACAAAGAGCTTACAAAGTCTGTGCAAGGTCTTAGTCAGTACGTTTACATGAACAACAATAATCCGATATTAACTCGATTAAGACAATACCTGGATTAAGAAAATACCATGTAAACAACGTGTGCAGTTAATCGATGTATGATCTGTAACATGTAAAATGGAAACATGAAAGGAATAGTCTAAAAGCAACTCATGTAAACACCTTAATCACAATATTGTCTTATTCAGAATAAGGTAAATAATTAGATCACTGCTGTCCATGTAAACGTAGTCATTGTCGAAAGGAATTGATCAGGCGAGAGGTATATAAAAAAAATTTTAAACGTTAGGTGTACTATGGAACACCATGAAGACCATCATCAACAAGTGGAGAACATGGAGCACCACAGCAACATCACCAAGAGCAGGACATCCCTCGAAAATTTATAAAAGGACCAGACAAAAACCTAACAGGGAGGATGGCAAAACTATTGCATATTATATAAGGGTATAGGATCTTCTAAGATCATTAATGTTCTTTCCTTACGTGATTTTAGCGACAGCATTGTGCCAGTATGTACAACATATTGCAAAACATTTAGGACCAATAGAATAATACTAGTTGCCCAATAGCTAAAACAGAGGCTCACAAACATTTTGCAGCAAGGGACACCCTTAAACTGTCAAAATATACTCCACAAAACCCCTCAACAAACATTTTTGTCATTTGAATATTAGATATTACATAACCCTGGCAAAAATTATGGAATCATCACACTTAGAGGATGTTCACCTGGTTTTTGTACTTCGTAGCAAATAAACTAATCAAAAATATAACGCAAAACAATTTCTGTTTAATAGCTGAACATTCTGGCTTCATGAAACAAACAAATTAAATAATTTTAATTAATGGTGTATTTTTTTCCTGATCAAGTAGATGAAAAAATTATGTAATCACTCAATGTTGAGGAAAAAATGATAGAATCATCATTTAAAAAAAAAAAAATTACAATTAGTACTTTGTTGCTCTGCCTCTGGCTTTTATGATTGCCTGAATTCTTTGAGGGATGGACTTCACTAATGAAAAACAACATTCCCCATGAAGCTGGTTCCAACTTTCTAGAATAGCAGTTGACAGATCATCTTTGCAGGATGGAGCCTTGTCATTGACCAATTTTATAAATTTCCACCATACATCTTCAAATTGTTTGAGATCTAGACTGTTTCCCATGTCATTGAGTTGATCTGCTTTTCCTGAAGAAAACCTTTAACATTTTTCTCTGTGGCAAGATGTATCATCATCCTGATAATTGACTGCATCAACACCAAACCTATTTTCTATCGATGGAATGAGAAAAGTGTCCAAAATTTCAGTGTACAGCTGTGCATTGACTACTGAGGTAATGATTGCCATCTCTCCTGGTCTTTTACCTGACATGCAACCCCATAATATAGATGAGTGGGGAAAATTTATTGTTTTCTTCAGGCAGTCATCTTTATATGTTTCATTAGAACGGTACCAGACAAAAGTTCCAGAATCATCTCCTTGGCCAATGCAGATTAGTGATTCTTCTCTTTAGCCCAATGTAACCTTGTTTTCTTCTCTTTAGGTGTTAGTGCTGGTTTTCATTTGGCTTTTCTATATGTAAATCCCATTTCATTCAGCCAATTTCTTACAGTTCTGTCACAAACATGGACTCCTGTTTCTGCCCATTTGTTTTGATGTGTATTTTTTATTTTCAAGGCATATTGCTTTGAATTTTCTATCCTGAGGCATTGACATCTTCCTTGGTCTACCCGTATGTTTTCCTTTTATAACCTTTCCATTTTGTATATACTTGCACCAAATTTCAGAGACAGCTGACTGAGAACAACCAATATCTTTTGCCAAACTCCATGTTGGATTATCTTCTCGAAGAAGTTTTATAATCATTTCCATTGTTTCAACTGACAGCTCTCTTGTTGGGCAATGTTTCCTTTCAAAAAGTCCAAGAGCTCATGAAGGCCTGTAAGCACTCTCTTTTTAACTGCAGACTAATTTCCATTTTTAGGCTTTAGATTTTAGCTGATATTTGTTTTAGAAATGCAAATTACAAGGCGATTCCATATTTTTTTCCTCAACATTGAGTGATTCCATATTTTTTTCCTCTACTTGATCTGGGAAAAATATGGCATTAATTAAAATAATTAAATTTAATTTGTTTGAGGTATGTTTCAGTCATATCTGTGATTTGTTTATTTGCTACAAAGTACAAAACCTGGGTGAACATACTCTAAGTATGTTGATTCTATAATTTTTGTCAGGGGTTGTATATGTCCAAACCTTCAATTACTGAAATGAACTTATATCAACCTTGGAGTACTTTATCAAATATTGGTCAGCATAATGCAGCCTCTTCTGCAGTGTGTGTGTTACATGGTGGTGAGATATATTAAATTATCTGTAAGTAAACTAAAATAAGATTATATAATTATTATTCCTCAAGTCACCACAAGGCTGCAGTACTTACTCATTCACTGTTTGCTGCATTTACTCCTTTTTTCTATCATTAGCAAATATATAGAGCAGGAGTAGGACACTATCATAAGAACTAGACAATTAAATTAGTGGTTAGCACATTTGCCTCCGGGGTTGGGGGCTCAAATCCAGCCTTCAACCTGCATGCACGTAGCTTGCATGTTCTCCCAGTGTTTCTGGGGTTTCCTTCAGGTACTCCGGATTCCTCCCCTAGTTGATATGTTGTAGGCTGATTGGCATCTCCAAATTGTCTGTAGTGTACTACTGCGTGTGTGATTGTGCCCTGTGGTGGCCTGGCACCCTGTCCAGTGTGTCCCGTGCCTTGTGCCCTGAGTTCCCTGGTATAGGCTCCAGGCACCCCTGAGACCCTGTATAGGATAATCGGTATAGAGGTGGTATATTTAGCAATTTACTGAGACAATGTACATGTAAAGAAGAATAAGATCTAAGAGTATAGCTGTTAAAGGAACTTCCACAAGCACTAGTAATCACAGCACTCTGTGTTCCAGTTTCGACCTTTATTCTGTTTGTTAAAGTAATTTGACCTTGCTACTAGTGTAAATGCTCCCAGTGTTATTTGCATCAACATTATTGACCTTGGTGCAAACAACATATTTACAGTGCTTAGCTCTCTTTATATTGCTCGATTTGTCTTACAGTCATTTGCATTAGAGAGATTGGAGAAAGACGGCCAGACTCCATTATCCGCTTGTCTTGGTTCAAGTACATTCTAATTTCTGATACCCTTCTGTCAATTGCTCGTTTAGCACCACATCAGCCACATTTACCTTGATATGTAAAACTATTCTACATACTATCCCTGATATATATATATATATATATATATATATATATATATATATATATATATATATATATATATATTTAATGTATATACAATGCATCCGGAAAGTATTCACAGCGCTTCACTTTTTCCACATTTTGTTATGTTACAGCCGTATTCCAAAATGGATTATATTCATTATTTTCCTCAAAATTCTACAAACAATACCCCATAATGACAATGTATAAGAAGTTTGTTTGAAATCTTTGCAAATTTATTAAAAATAAAAAACAAAGAAAGCACATGTACATAAGTATTCACAGCACAGATGTTTCTACAACTTGATTGGAGTCCATCTGTGGTAAATTCAGTTGATTGGACATGATATGGAAAGGCACACACCTGTCTATATAAGGTCCCACAGTTAACAATGCATGTCAGTGCACAAACCAAGCCATGAAGTCCAAGGAACTGTCTGTAGACCTCCGAGACAGGTTTGTATCGAGGCACAGATCTGGGGAAGGGTACAGAAACATTTCTGCAGCATTGAAGGTCCCAATGAGCACAGTGGCCTCCATCAGCCGTAAATGGAAGAAGTTTGGAACCACCAGGACTCTTCCTAGAGCTGGCCACCCGGCCAAACTGAGCGATCAGGGGAGAAGGGCCTTAGTCAGGGAGGTGACCAAAAACCTGATGGTCACTCTGACAGAGCTCCAGCGTGTCTCTGTGGAGAGAAGAGAACCTTCCAGAAGAACAACCATCTCTGCAGCACTCCACCAATCAGGCCTGTATGGTAGAGTGGCCAGACGGAAGCCACTCCTCAGTAAAAGGTACATGACAGCCCGCCTGGAGTTTGCCAAAAGGCACCTGAGGGACTCTCAGACCAAGACCAAGACAAAGATTGAACTCTTTGGCCTGAATGGCAAGCATCATGTCTGGAGGAAACCAGGCACCAGTCATCACCTGGCCAATACCATCCCTACAGTGAAGCATGGTGGTGGCAGCATCATGCTGTGGGGATGTTGTTCAGCGGCAGGAACTGGGAGACTAGTCAGGATTGAGGGAAAAATGAATGTAGCAATGTATAGAGACATCCTTGAGGAAAACCTGCTCCAGAGCACTCTGGACCTCAGACTGGGGCAAAGGTTCATCTTCCAACAGGACAACGACCCTAAGCACACAACCAAGATAACAAAGGAGTGGCTACAGGACAACTCTGTGAATGTCCATGAGTGGCCCAGCCAGAGCCCAGACTTGAACCCGATTGAACATCTCTGGAGAGATCTGAAAATGGCTGTGCACCGACGCTCCCCATCCAACCTGATGGAGCTTGAGAGGTCCTGCAAAGAAGAATGGGAGAAAGTGCCCAAAAATAGGTGTGCCAACCTTGTAGCATCATACTCAAAAAGACTTGAGGCTTTAATTGGTGCCAAGGGTGCTTCAACAAAGTATTGAGCAAAGGCTGTGAATACTTATGTACATGTGCTTTTTTGTTTTTTTATTTTTAATAAATTTGCAAAGATTTCAAACAAACTTCTTTCACGTTGTCATTATGGGGTATTGTTTGTAGAATTTTGAGGAAAATAATGAATTTAATCCATTTTGGAAAAAGGCTGTAACATAACAAAATGTGGAAAAAGTGAAGTGCTGTGAATACTTTGTATGTATATACACTGCTGACAGTCAATAAAATGAACCAAGAAAAATAGCACTGAGGAACTAATGACACCTGATTAGTTTCCCTGTGGTTAAATTTTCATTAGAGGTCTGACAATATATATCATTTTAATGGTATATTGTGTTAATGAAATCTGAAATAGTTATAATATGTTTTTATGCTAAACAGTAATGATAATGACATGACATATTTACTTGATTTTTAAATAATGTATCCAAAAGAAAAAAAATTTAAACACACTCACCTGGGTTCCAGAGTCTCCCTTGACAAAACCCATTCACCAAAGTAGCACACTAGCTGGCATGCTGGCTGCTTAGAAGGGAGCAGTTTCATTTAAACAGCCGCATTGAGGCTTTTCACGTAGTTCAGCAGCCTTGTTCGGCCTCTCCACTGTTGTGGGAGTGACTCTTAAGGTTGTATAGGCCCTTGAAAAAGGGAATCAAGCATCAAAGCATACCATACAAATCTATGGAAACACACAAAGAATAGGGTTAGATGTTGCCAGTCAACAAGAGCTGCTTGGCTGAGCGATTTGCCTAAAAATCAGATCTTTTGTTGTGAGAAGATGTGAGGAATCTTGGCAGGAAGTATTTATATATGTATTAAATATAAATAGTTTTAGATCCTTTTTACAAGGTGACAGGATCTTTTTGTTTAAAATATAGGTTTTCTGCTATCATAGCACTAAGTGATTTAGGGAAATCTTTCTTAAATTCTAAATATAATTAACAGAGATCATATAGAGGTGTGTAAAGAAATGAAAAATCTGTAAGAGTGCAACAAAATGCAGACCTTAGGCACCCAAATGTTGCCTAGAGGAAAAAACCTAAATTGTGCTAAAGGGATAGGGGCATGTTGTTGTTCATGAAAAGTAGACTAACTGGTTATTGTAATGTGTTCAGGCTTACTATCTCACCTGCTGAAAATACCTCACTTCTTTTGTGTCCAGGAACTCTAGAACTTTGTCTCATTCCTCTAAGGCCTTTTTGTTGTATTATAAAACATTCAATGCCTAAGGACTCTCCAGTTTTATGCGTTATAGTGTTTGGGGTGTTTATTTAAATTCCAGGTGCTCCACTCAAGGGCCGCCTCATCAGAAGCAGTATTACAAAGGGCTGTGGTCTATCGATGCTCACTCATCTAAGCATACTGAACTTTGACCCCTGGTTGCTAGGATCACGGCCCTCAAAGGGTGGTGCTTGGTTGAGGAAAATTAGGGAAGGGCACATTGGAATGGTCATAAATGCTTCCATATGAGTTTGGAAAAGCCCAGATCTTCAACAAAGCAGTCGGACTTAAATCCGTGTTGGATTTGGAAATCAGAGATTATTCTACAATAGAGACCATTTAATTCAGTTGTTTTTATACAAATATACTGGATTTTTTTTATTTATTTATTTGTTTTCTTTTTTTTTACATTTTATAAAATTATTTTATTAATTATTAGTATTTATATTATGTCAATAAACATTGGATTAAGTTTGTTTGTTGAACCTATTTATTGTAATTTGGAGGAACAAGATGGATATTTGGCAGTATATGCACTCCCAATTTGTAATATAGGAATATAGGTTTTAAACCACTGAATGGTTTATGAACACAGTTATTGGTCCATGTAGTCATTTGTTTATGAGCTAGCAACTTTAAGGAAATTACACAGTAGAAAAAGCAAGTAATAATAATAATAATAAGTAAAATATTGTACATAAACACTCCATTCACGTATAGAAAGGTGAGATGGTCAGTATTGTCAGTAAGAAGAGTGAATGGAGCTAACCACTGAATGAAAAGAGAGAGAACAATAAAAAGAGTCAGTTATTATTGAAAGCCACTCTGGCCAACACCCAGAAACTCTCTCTCTCTCTCTCTCTCTCTCTCTCTCTCACACACACACACACACACACACACACACACACACACAAATGCACTGGAATATTTCAAAGATACATTTCAGTAATATTTGCACAGAACATGTTCAATGTTCATGTTCGTGTTTGGATTTATTGCTGTTGATTATATGTACTGATAAACTATGAGAATGACTCATCCAAAATAGCACATGTGCTTTTCACAAGCAGGAAATTCCAGGCGTTCCACACTAATGCTCCAGTCGTAACGCTCAAATCTCTAGTTGCTGCTTGGAGTTTCCTGCCACTCCACCCCCACACAGACTCACACACAAATGAACATGTTCTGCTTCCCCCCTGTGAAGTTCCAGTGAAATTCGTCAGTACTTACAGGAGAGAATTACTTCTCCCCCAACATAGGTTGTGTCGCAAACACCAGAGTAAACATCAGCCATTTAAATAAACACCACCAAACTCTATAACACATGAAAATGATTTTGACAAGATCCAGTCTCACTGGGTATCTCATTCATATCTAATTTATAATATACTTTATATAATATATTTGTAACATACTATACATCATAATATAATTTAAAGGTGCAATAGTCTTTTTTTTCTTGCATGTGCAAATATCCTGGAAAATATGCAGAACATGATAAAAATCATGTTTTAAGCCATGACCTCAGCACATGTGTATTATGTGGCATGTGTATTATGTAGGGGGGTTAGGTTGTACTGCTATACATAACAGGGTATTGAAATTAGGTATTGAAATTATTTAGATTAACCTCATTTAAATGTATGTAATCTTGGATAGCTCAAGTGAAGCTATGTCAACAATGGTAACAGAATAGGTTCAGGTAAATTGATTACAATTTAAGTACAGGGCAGCATAGGCATTTTTGACCATCCTCATAAATCAGGATTATGGCAATTTTTGCATGTTTCTGGTGCTAATTCTTGTCTTTCAAGCAGTTTGAATGGTCGAGTGGGCAAATGCTAAACACTAAAATGCTAACAGCAGCACTTGCTCATCACTGTAGCAAGTAGAGTACTTCTGTAACATGATTAGACAATAAGTCACTCAAGAAAAGTGAAAACCAATTGTCATAAATCAGTATTTCATTTAATTTTGTGTTTCTAGTCCTATAACTTGGCTTTCAAACAGTTAAAGGCAGAGTGGGCAAAAGCTAAATGCTAAAATTCTGGAGGAATTTTTTTTTTTAGATGTTTGCCACTGTAGCAAGCAGAGTGCTTGTGTAACACAATTAGACAAAAGGTCACTCAGGATAAGTGAAATATAATTGTTATTAATCACAAAACCGAATAAATCAATCGCTGCCAAGTAGACATGCTTATCTAAGAACCACATTTCTGAAAGCCAAGCACAGCCATCCTGTATATAAACTAGCTTATAGCCAAGTTATTCACTGTTGTTAATAGCTGGGGAAACTTGTTTTAGGTATGAGAAAGGACAGCAGATGTGTTCCAGCATTGAGGTGTCAAGTGGCTAGTTAGTTGTAGGAAGCTTTTTGGCATTATCAACTACTTCTTTATAAGACTGTAGTGCTAGATAAAATGTAAAGCATAGTTAATTAAATTCACTTATTATATGTAGAGAGAGCTCCATGCATCACTTCCTTATTATTCTGCAATGTCTTACAATATTGCTGTGTATTATTATTCTTGCTACTCTATTGTTCATTATTATGCATTTCCCCACTATTCTGTTATTCTCTCATCATTATCATCTTCAGTAGGTACTTTTATCACAGATGGGGCAGATCAAGGAGTAAAAACAATCATTCAAATGTTGGACATACCTACTAAACTGTTAGAGACCTTAAATTATTTTAATAATCTTACATTATTAACCTTCAATGACTATAGCTTAGCTATAGGATTGAACCATATAAATTTTTTAACATTCTGACTGAACCTAAGCTAAAGGGATATTTGTGTAAGGCAAACTGGATGCTTCTGAAACCAATCCAAAGTTCAGCTCACTAATAGGTGACATTTAACATGATTTTGATCATGGATCTAGGAAAAGTGAAACTATTGTGCTGGAGGGGAAGGCAAGAATACTCCCATTTATATGTGATTAGGATCACACATCATGCATATTTTAAGTTAGTTAATTCTGTTTGTATTTAATTTGCATGCATCTTTTATTTAGCAGTTGACCTTTTGTACAATATGTATTTCCTCTATGTGACAAGAAAGCCACAAAATCAAGGAACAATGGTGAGGACAAAGTCTAGCACAAGCTTTGTTTGGTGAGTTTGACATCATCACATCTCAATGCATGCAGAATGAGGCACACAAAGCACAACTGCTATTAACTAATTTACTACTTTACTATTACTTAATTTACTTGTTAGTTCCAAATAGCAGAAAATTGCAGGCCAAATGTATTTATGTTTGAATACATGAGGGTGCGTTATGGCAGTGGTGAGTGTTGGCCAAACTAGCCCAACCATAAAGAGAAATATGTCAGGTTTTAACAGTATATGGAATCTGGACCAAAAATGTTTCAAATGTAGGCAATGCTCATATGGCATTTAAATTTTGTGGCCCAGCTATAAAGCATGTAGTCTTATCAAGGCTGAGTAGGGGCTGTTGTGGCAACCAGATTCGGATGATATCATTGCCCTCATCCAATGGTGATATGTGGGCCAGACAAAGTGGTAAGTGTTGCCCAGCATAGTGCCATTACTCGTTTGTTATCAGGATTGCACATTAGCTGGAGATAGGGAACAGATGGCACATCTCAGCTGACATTTAATTTGACTCTGTTTTATGATGACCTCTACATGTTACAGTTACCTTGTAATACAGAAATACTTGTTTATGAACAATGGCTGTACTGACTTTAGTTTATATACATTAACCTTAATGTATATGCAGACAATTTGCTATGCCAAAAAATTGTGGAAATGTTGATTTCTGGTTTTACTGCAACAAATTTATGGTTGCAAAACAAGAATTAGTACTTAATGTAATTAATGCTATTTACCATATCTGTATGTGTTTTAGTGTGTCAATATGTAACCCTAATTTTCCAGCCCCCAGATATTTTGTCACATTTTAATCTTAATAAGATTTTTTTTACTATTTAAAACTGACAATAATACTACTTGCTTTGATAATTAGGTCAGGACTGAGTAATTCACCACAGCATTGAGCCTTCTCACAGGGTGAGGCCCACAGTTCATGAAGCCACTCATTACACCAAATCCTTTGATTTTCTTCAGTGCAGACAGTGTCCCAGTGTTAACTTGTGCTTCAGCTACACATGGCCCAATGTGCTCAGCAACCACTTTGTGATGGAGCATACACGTCTGATATATGCTATTTTATCTGTATGGCATTAAATGCATTTTTTTTTTTTTTTTACAAATTTTTTGTGTGGTAGGTTGGCCAACTGTGTCAACTTGGCCAACAAAGTCAACTGTGAACTGGAGTACCTCGAAACCACATGTATACCAATATATACAGTGGTGCTTGAAAGTTTGTGCAAAAATTTCTGCATAAATATGACCTAAAACAGCACTTTCACACAAGTCCTAAAAGTAGATAAAGAAAACCAAATTAAATAAATGAAACAAAAATATTATAATTGATCATTTATTTATTGAGGAAAATTATCCAATATTACATATCTGTTAGTGGCAAAAGTATGTGAACCTCTAGGATTAGCAGGTCATTTGTAGGTGAAATTAGAGTCAGGTGTTTTCAATCAGAGGGATGACAATCAATGGGATCAGGTGTGACTGAGTGCCCTGTTTTATTTAAGGAACAGGGATCAATCAAAGTCTGATCTTCACAACACATGTTTGTGGAAGTGTATGGTATGAACAAAGGAGATTTTTGAGGACCTCAGAAAAAGAGTTGTTGATGCTCATCAGGCTGGAAATGGTTACAAAACCATCTCTAAGAGATTGGAATCCACCAATCTACATTCAGACAGATTGTGTACAAATGGAGGAAATTCAAGACCACTGTTACCCTCCCCAGGAGTGGTCTACCAACAAAGACATATAATAGTCCTCGAGGTCACAAAGGAACCCAAGGTAACATCTAAGCAACTAAAGGCCTCACTCACATTGGCTAATATTATATATTGGCTAATATAATAACAATCATATGGACAAACCAGAAGGCTATTGGAAAAAATGTTTTGTTGAAGGATGAGACAAAAAAGTTTTTGGTTTAAATGAGAAGTGTTATTTTGGAGAAAGGAAAACACTGCATTCCAGCATAAGAACCTTATCCCATCTGTGAATCATGCTTTGGGCCTGTTTTGCTGCATCTGGCCCAGGACAGCTTGCCATCATTGATGGAACAATGAATTCTGAATTTTATACCAGCGAAGTCTAAAAGGAAAATGTCAAGCCATCTGTTCATGAACTGAATCCCAAGAGAAAGTGAGTCATGCAGCAAGACAATGACCCTAAGCACACAAATCGTCTTACCAAAGAATGGTTAAAGAAGAATAAAGTTAATGTTTTGGAATGGAAGTCAAAGTCCTGACCTTATTCCAATAGAAATGTTGTGGAAGGACCTGAAGCAAGCAGTTTATGTGAGGAAACCCACCAACATCCCAGAGTTGAAGCTGTTCTGTACTGAATAATGGGCTAAAATTCCTTCAAGCCAATGTGCAGGACTGTTCAACATTTACCGGAAATGTTTAGTTGCAGTTATTGGTGCACAAGGGGGTTACACCAGACAATGAAAGCAAAGGTTCACATGTTTTTGCCACTCACAGATATTTTATATTGGATCATTTCCTCAATAAATAATTGCCCATGTATAATATTTAGTCTCATTTGTTTAATTGGGTTCTCTTTATCCACTTTTAGGATTTGTGTGAAAATCTGATGATGTTTTAGGTGATATTTATGGAGAATTATAGAAAATTCTAAAGGGTTCACAAACCTTCAAACACTACTGCACTGTACATACTACTAGACTATAAGAATGCATGGCAAGCACAGTTAAAAGTTAATGCAAAAATATACACATATATTTGGTTACATTTGAGGCTCCCACATGTAAGAAGTCCAAATGTGGCATTACAACTAGGTTCCATACAGCTTGAAATTGTTAAAATATCTGTCCTTGCCAAGCCATGTCTATTTAGAAAATAAATCCTTAAGCATTGTTGTAAGTAAAATTTGGTACGTTTTTTTTTTATTATTATTTATCAGAGAACATGACCTTGTGATACAGAGGCAATACCCTGGAGGTTGGCATAATCTTAAAGACCAGACCAAAACATGGGCAAATTGTAATACCTTTAACACATGTGCTCATAAGAAACCTTGAAGGACCTTAAATGTAGTTTATTAATACTACAAATGCTATTTTGTTACTCAGGTAAAATCTTAATCATTTGTCTTAAATAAGACTTTTGCTAGTTGCATCAGTCCACATAGCAATCAGAATAATAATGGAATTATCCTATTTCTTTGTATTGTGATTTAGGCTACAATTAGATGTCATAAAGAGCTGCATCAGTAAAACATGACTGTGAAATTCTGTTCTTAAATTTCTACTTTGTATCAGATACATAAAACCACTTGGCTTGAATTTTTCATTGTATCCAGAGAGGCAACAACACTGCACATACCATGGCTGAAAACAACTCATTAAATGTAAGAAAAGTAGAAAACAGCAGGGCAGAAAATGATTATATATTTTATGCTGTGGGTTCAATATTATAATAAAATGAGAAGCAAACACATGTTAACATGCACACAAAGGTTTTCATTGTTGTACTGGAGGTGGAATGTCTGTTAGACATCTGTGTCAGAACTGGGGTGGAATTTTTTATTTTTTTTTGCATGGAAACAAAAGATTCTAGCTGGGAGAAAGTCAAGGCAGAAATGAGGAGAAGGGCAGTGTGGGTCTCTCTAATGTAGAATACTTTGGATGTGATTGCTTTTTGGGGTTATGCTGATCTAACACTTGCTGCTTACAGCTTCACCCAAATTTTCACCCATTGGAAGTGTTTGCTATGGCAACTATAACCAATAATTGCAGGTACACTTAGATAGACACAGAAGCATCACATGGATACTTCTCAAGGATGGCAATCTCTTCATCTGAATAATTTTGTCCACTGAAAAAAGTTTAATGAAAATTTACTGACAGAGTAATATATTATTAGCAAAGTAGTCATTTTAATACAAGAATAATATGATAATAATATAATCAGTGGTTATAATTACAATAAAATTCCATTATTGCAATTGCTTATGCTCTTATGATGATGTTAAATATGAGCAAAGAAGGCGGTGATAAAATTGTCTTTATTGTTTAACCTTTTGACCTTTTGTTCAAAGAATTCACAAAATAATTCGCTCCCATGGATATCAAACAACACAGGTTTATCCAAAAAAAATCTTTGTTAAATATAGGTGTGCAACAATTATTGGCACCTTTTTAGTCAATGCTTTGTGCTACCTCCCTTTGCCAAGATAACAGCTCTGAGTCTTCTCCTATAATGCCTGGTGAGGTTGGAGAATACATGACAAGGTATCTGAGACCATTCCTCCACATAGAATCTCACCAGATCCTTCAAATTCTGAGGTCCACACTGGTGGACTCTCCTTTTCAGTTCACCTCACAGGTTTTCTATGGGTTTCAAGTCATAGGACTGGGATGGTCATGGCAGGACCTTGATTTTGTGGTCAGTAAACCATTTTTGTGCTGATTTTGATGTATGTTTTGGATCATTGTCCTTCTGGAAGATCGAACCATGGTCCATTTTAAGCTTTCTGGCAGCGGCAGTCAGGTTTTCATTTAATATCTGTTGATATTTGATAGAGACCATGATACCATTTATCCTAACAAAATGTCCAGGTCCTCTGGCAGAAAAACAGCCCTAAAACATTAAAGAGCCACCACCATAGTTAACCGTGGGCATGAGCTACTTTTCAATATGGCTACATCTCTGTGTGCACCAAAACCACCTTTTGGTTTCATCTGACCAAATGACCCAATCCCATTTGAAGTTCCAGTAGTCTGGCAAACTGAAGAGGCTTGAGTTTGTTTTTGGATGAGAGTAGAGGATTTTTTTTCTTGAAACCCTTACAAACAACTGGTTGTGATGAAGGTGACTTCGGCAGGGCCGTTTCTGGTCATTTTGGCGCCCTAGGCGAGATTCCTATTGTTGACTCCCCAACCCCCCATCAATCACCAAAACCATCCGCACCTTCCAACGCCATAAAATGTGGGGAAACACTTTTGTATTTTAGAAATAACATTATTAGCATGATACAGAACAGAATGAAAACATATGCTGCATATTGAAATTATTCATGTACAATAACTTTTATACATTTTTCTGTTGACTGCAATTGTTTGGTAGGTCTACACTGGTTGTCATAGTAACAACACTATCTTCAAAATACACTAAACATTAATTTCTGATCACTGTATTTCTCATAGCATTAAAAAAATCCATCATTATTATGCTAATATTCAGTTGCTTAAATTTGTTTTGGGGAACACATGGGGAATTCTTGCTCGGACAGCGTAACATGTGTTGTGTTCATCGTGATGAACTGCTAACAGGTGTTAATAGGTGGCAAAACAGGTATTTACCATCCATAGACTACTTGTCGCATATTTCTATTTCTTTTTCTTATCCTCTTTGTTCTTTTTGCAATACTGAGCTCCTGATGGCTTTGACCTTTTCATGATGAAAGACCATTCAAGCACTGTACATCTCTATCTCTCGTCCTAATAGCGTGCCCACTATCACCAGGGATACCAAATAAATAATTGCATGCAATCATAAAGTGTTGCCTGATTAAAAATAGAAAAAAGCTAAATAACTTACTAATTATTATTATTATTATTATTATTATTAATAATAATAATAATAATAATAATAATAACAACAACAACAACAACAACAACAATCTCTTTCTTGTAAGTGCGGGGACTTTGGAGCGCCCCTAAGCTGGTGGCGCTCTAGGCAATCGCCTAGTTCACCTATGCCTAGAAACGGCTCTGGACTTTGGATTATAGATTTGGAGGCTTTCAGACCCCAAAACGCAACTAACTTCTGCAATTCTCCAGCTATGATCCTTGGAGATTTTTTTGGCCACTCGAACCGTCCTCTTCACAGTGTATTGAGACAATATAGACACACGTCCAATCCAGGTTGATTCATAACATTTCCAGTTGACTGGAACTTCTTAATTATTGCCCTGATGGTGGAAATGGGCATTTTCAATGCTTGTGCTATTTTCTTATAGCCACTTCCCATTTTGTGAAGCTCAACAACCTTGTGCCACACATCATGGCTATATTCCTTGGTCTTACCCATTGTTATGAATGACTAAAGGAATTTGGCCTGTGTGTTATCTCATATTTTTACCCATGTGAAATAGAAAGTCATGGTTGTTGAAGTCAAGTGTCACATAATCCACGTAATGGAGGTTAGGATGGATGCAACCCCCAACCCCAACCCCCAACCCCAACCCCAACCCCCCCCCAGGAGACTGAGCGGTATCCTCAGCTAAGCAGGAAGGCAGAGCGACATCCTCAGCTGAGCAGGAAAGTGGAGTGTTGTCCTCCTTCAACTCTGAACTTGGTTGGTTGTGTCAACAGACTTGGGGGTGAGCAGAACTTGGTTGTCCATGTCAGCAGACTCGGGGGTGGGCAGAACTTGGTTGTCCGTGTCAGCAGACTCGGGCGTGAGCATAACTTGGTTGTCCGTGTCAGCAGACACGGGCTTGATCAGAACTTGGTTGGTCCTGACGTCAGCTTCAGGCGTGAGCAGAACCTGGTTGGTCGTGACGTCGACTTCAGGCGTGAGCAGAACCTGGTTGGTCATGACGAGATCTTGCTTGATCGTGACATCGGTTTCAGGCATGAGGAGGTCTTGGTTGGTCGTGTCAACAGAATCGGGCATGAGCATAACTTGGTTGGTTGTGATGTCGGTTTCAGGCATGAGCAGAACCTGGTTAGTTGTGACGTCGGTTTCAGGCATGAGGACTTGGTTGGTCGTGTCAACAGACTCTGGTGTGAGCAGAACCTGGTTGGTCGTGATAACGTTTTTAGGCGTGAGCAGAAACTGGCTGTCCATATCAGCAGACTCGGGTGTGATCAGAACTTGGTTGTTCGTGACGTCAGCTTCAGGCGTGAGCAGGAACTGGTTTTTCATGACGTCAGTGTCAGGCGTGAGCTGGAGCAGGTTGGTCGTGACATTGGCTTCGGGTGTGAGCAGAACCTGGTTGGTCATGATGTCGGCTTCGACCTGGCACAGGAACTTGGCATGAGCAGAGCTTGGGTTGGCCGTCTCTTCGACCTGGGACAGGAACTTGGTGAGAGCAGAGCTTTGGTTGGCCGTCTCTTTGACCTCAAACAGGAACTTGGCTTGAAAGGTCACCTCTTTGATCTCGGACAGGAACTTTGCTTGAGAAGCCCTCTCTACAAACTTGGACAGGAACTTGGCTTGAGAGGCCGTCTCTTCGACCTCGGACACGAACTTGGCTTGAGAGGTCCCCTCTTCGACCTTGGACAGGAACATGGCTTGGGAGGTCACTTCGTTGACCTCTAACAGGAACTTGATTTTATGCTGGAACTCTGGAGATGAGACAACCTCATGGGTCTCAGGCTGGAACTCGGGATGAGACCGCCTCATGGGTCTGCTGCTGGAGCTCTGGGGGATGAGCCCGCCTCGTGGGTCTCATGTTGAAACTCTGCAGGTGAGACCACCTCATGGGTCTCAGGTTGGAGCTTTTGGGATGAGACCACCCTGTGGGTCTTATGCTGGAGCTCTGGGAATGAGACCGCCTTGTGGGTCTCCTGCTGGAGCTCTGGCGAGGAGGTCACCACACTGACCTCCGGCTGGAGCTCTGCATGTGAGACCACCTCATGGGTCTCAGGTTGGAGCTCTGAAGATGGGGTCACCATGTTGACCTCTGTCTGAAGATCGGCAGAGGAGACCACATAGTGGGTCTTAGGCAGGAGCTTGGAGAAGGAGGTCACCAAGTTTGTCCACTCATAATAGGTGGGGTACGGCCTGCTAGGTGTTTCTGTGAGGCAGGCCTCCTCCAACAGATTCTGCAGGATGGCCCTGGATTCTGGACTGCCAAACACCATCACAAATAGTCCCACAAACTGGAGTTACATTCTCCAGTCCCCTAGATCCCATGGCTACTAAACGCTGTGCCCACTGGCGGGCTGAGCCAAAAAAACGGGTCAACATGAACCTTAGCCATTGTTTCTCGCTGGTCTTGGGGTCTGCTAGGCTTGATAAATAGATCTGGCAGTCAACAAGAAAATACAGTGCATCCGGAAAGTATTCAATGCGCTTCACTTTTTCCACATTTTGTTATGTTACAGCCTTATTCCAAAATGGATTAAATTCATTATTTTCCTCAAAATTCTACAAACAATACCCCATAATGTCAACGTGAAAGAAGTTTGTTTGAAATTTTTGCAAATTTATTAAAAATAAAAAAAAGCACATGTACATAAGTATTCACAGCCTTTGCCATGACACTCAAAATTGAGCTTAGGTGCATCCTGTTTCCACTGATCATCCTTGAGATGTTTCTACAACTTGATTGGAGTCCATCTGTGGTAAATTCAGTTGATTGGACATGATTTGGAAAGGCACACACCTGTCTGTATAAGGTCCCACAGTTAACAATGCATGTCAGTGCACAAACCAAGCCATGAAGTCCAAGGAATTGTCTGCAGACCTCCGAGACAGGATTGTAGGGATTGAAGGGTACAGAAACATTTCTGCAGCATTGAAGGTCCCAATGAGTCACAGTGGCCTCCATCCTCCATAAATGGAAGAAGTTTGGAACCAGCAGGACTCTTCCTAGAGCTGGCCGCCCGGCCAAACTGAGCGATCGGGGGAGAAGGGCCTTAGTCAGTGAGGTGACCAAAAACCCGATGGTCATACTGACAAAGCTCCAGCCTGTCTCTGTGGAGAGAGGAGAACCTTCCGGAAGAACAACCATCTCTGCAGCACTCCACCAATCAGGCCTGTAAGGTAGAGTGGCCAGACAGAAGCCACTCCTCGGTAAAAGGCACATGACAGCCCGCCTGGAGGACTCTCAGACCATGAGAAACAAAATTCTCTGGTCTGATGAAACAAAGATTGAACTCTTTGGCCTGAATGGCAAGCGTCATGTCTGGAGGAAACCAGGCACCACTCATCACCTGGCCAATACCATCCCTACAGTGAAGCATGGTGGTGGCAGCATCATGCTGTGGGGATGTTTTTCAGCGGCAGGAACTGGGAGACTAGTCAGGATCGAGGGAAAGATGAATGCAGCAATGTACAGAGACATCCTTGATGAAAACCTGCTCCAGACCTGCTCTGGACCTCAGACTGGGGCAAAGGTTCATCTTCCAACAGGACAATGACTCTAAGCACACAGCCAAGATAACAAAGGAGTGGAAACAGGACAACTCTGTGAATGTCCTTGAGTGGCCCAGCCAGGGCCCAGACTTGAACCCGATTGAACATCTCTGGAGAGATCTGAAAATGGCTGTGCACCGACGCTCCCCATCCAACCTGATTGAGCTTGAGAGGTCCTGCAAAGAAGAATGGGAGAAAGTGCCCAAAAATAGGTGTGCCAAGATTGTAGCATCATACTCAAAAAGACTTGAGGCTGTAATTGGTGCCAAGGGTGCTTCAACAAAGTATTGAGCAAAGGCTGTGAATACTTATGTACATGTGCTTTTTTTTGTTTTTTATTTTTAATAAATTAGCAAAGATTTCAAACAAACTTGTTGTCAAACAACTTGTCAAACAAACATTGTCATTATGGGTTATTGTGTATAGAATTTTTAGGAAAATAATTAATTTAATCCATTTTGGAATAAGGCTGTAACATAAAAAATGCGGAAAAAGTGAAGTGCTGTGAATACTTTCCAGAAGTACTGTATACAGGGTAGCCAAAAAACCCATCATACCAATCTGGGAGATCTACGAAAGTCCACTGAGGAAACTGGATTGAATCCAAAACTGGGATGGTTTGCTTGCTTTCCTTAGCGTGACGTCTCCTTCATCTTCCTGCTGCATACATGGTGTGGCGAAGTATTCTGTCACATAATCCACATAATGGAGGTTAGGAGGGATGCAAGTGCAGTTAAAGACTTTTATTTGAGAGAGACAGGCAGACAAATCCAAAACACAAGACAATAGCGAGGTCAAGAAACAGGCAAAGGGTCAGGCGATAAACAGGCATAAACAGGGCAAGGCTAGAATCGAGAATGAGAAACGAGATCGAGATCGAGATCCATGAAACAAAACGAGGAACAGGGTATACTCACTTGGTACAGTGATAACACTAATACTTTGCAAAGACATTGTTAGAAAACAGTCTCTTTATACTGTGGAGTGAGTGTGTGAAATTGGATGCAGGTGTGTGTGATTAGAATGAATGAGTGCTCTAGGAATTGCAGTCCATGGCAGCCATGTTTGTAGGCCGCAGTGCAGGATGGGAAATGTAGTCACTCATTTGCTGAGATATGACATCAAGGAACTAGGAAGTCCTGTTCCTAGTCACCCAGGTGTACAAAAAAAATTAAATATCAATGGGAATATACTCCTCATATGAATTCATAGGGGTGCCAGTAATTGTTTCACACATATATTTAACTTTTTTTTCTTTATAAACCTGTGTTGTGTTCACCATTGTTTGATATCCATGAGAGCAGAGTATTTTTGTGATTTTTTTTAACAAAAGATCAAAAGGTTAAACAAAGACAATTTTTCACAGCCTTCTTTACTCATATTAACCAATATTAGTACCAATATTAGTGGAGGGCACTGTATATCAACACACACCATAGTTACATTATGTTAGAATGTACAGTGTTTGTGAAGGTGGGGTATACCTAATCAACTTAGTGTCAAAAAAATAACAAAAAAATATGATTAACAGTTTAAGCAGTATGATAATTTCCTCCAAAAACATAAAATGCATTTACTGATAGTTTCATTTTGATAACGTGAACTCCAGAATTATTGACCTCCTTCCAAAAAATTGACCAAAAATGAATATATAAAATAAATTACTTTGAGCTGGATCTTGTACAGTCCACTCTTCTATGCAGAACATTTCAAGCTTCTTTAAAATCTTATGTTTGTGTACATAGATTGCTCTCTTAAAGTTTTTCAATAAAAAAAAAATAAAAATAAAAATGTAACGCCTAAAAGCATTTCTATTTTTATGTCATTATCTTGTGGAAAATATCCATCTTTAGCCAAGTCTTAACCTCTTGACAGAGGCACTCAGGTTTTATGCTCATAAATTTTGGAGGACTTTTCCTTATATACAGTCCCCATTTTTGCCAAAGATGCCCATGCTGTTCATAGCTAAAATAATAATAATAATAATAATAATAATAATAATAATAATATAAAAAGTCCAATACTGGTGTCATCTGACCACAACATACCACGCCAAGAGTATTTCCAGTGACACTTGGTGAAGTTTCCCTCTCCCATTAGGCATTTCAGGATATAGCAGTATTTTCTAGTTACTGCCAGTGTTTTTTTTTTTTGCCATGTATGAAGTTTTCCATAATGATGACTATACTGTAATTCCTGGGGCTTGGGGAAAAATCAATCAAAGGATAATGAAGTCAGACATTCCACCACCAGGAATTGCAGTCATATATTCACTGCTGTAATGCTGATGGAAATCTCCAAAGAGGGGAGTGGAGAACTGAACAGACAAGACAGGAAAAACGAAAAACAAAAGAAAGATGATGTAACGCGTTTTCCACCTAACTTGGACGGCATAGCTGATGACGCATTTGCAAGATGACGTAAGTTCCAAGAGCACGTACCTATTGCTTGTTTCCCTCTCAATAGGATTTAGCTTTCACTGTGTATTTAGGGTACTGAGTGAATAAATTTTATTTTCTATTATATTTATTTTACATGTTTTTTTTTTTTAAATCTATTTTAAAGTTAAAGGTCGAATGAAGTGACATATACTATACGTATACACATCATTATTGGCTTACATCAGATTCAGTTCAGTTGTTAAATTTGGTTAAATAGTATAAAAGCAGTTTAAAGTTAGAAGTTTGTTGGCTTTCTATATTCCTTTGCTGGCTTTTTTGTTTTTCGCTTTTCTTTTTTCTTTCGTCTTTTTTTACTCCTTTATTCCCGTAAACAGCGCGGAGGGAAAGTTTGGTCTCGTGTTTCCTGTTGGGGGCGGAGTTTAACTCGCCAACTACAGAACCGGAGGCTGTGGGACTTCAGAAGAAAGCGACGTCGCTGTTGAAAGCTGCTTTTGTGTAACTCAAAATCTAAAGCTACGTTTAAAGCGTTTCAAACTATCTCGTAGGAATACGTTTTGTCTTGGTGGGTGTTTTAAACTGTTGGATTCCAAGATGCTGAACGTGTCCCTTGTGTTGGTTTTATTGGCTGCTGCTGCCTTCGCCGAGTCGGTAAGTGACTTCGAGCTGACGTTAAGCCTGATATCTATCAGTCCAGGCTAACTAACCAGCTAATTTAATATGGTTATTTATCTATCTGTCTAACCTGTTAGGGTTTTTTTTTCGGTGGGGCTAATTAAACTTGGTCAATTTACGTTAGCTTTATTTAGTGTAAGAGTGGACAAGCAGTTTTTGCCTCGTACTATAACTGACCTGTGT
Organism: Ictalurus furcatus; assembly: GCF_023375685.1. Lineage (NCBI taxonomy): Eukaryota > Metazoa > Chordata > Actinopteri > Siluriformes > Ictaluridae > Ictalurus > Ictalurus furcatus. The sequence continues at coordinate 13,090,609 of NC_071265.1, read as the reverse complement.
TTTAACAAAACACTCTGCGAACAGTTTTAATTAGCAAGTGCGCTATACAGTGGCATAGTTTAGACTGAGGTAGTCGGTTGTCCTGCTAGCTAACTCAGCCGTTGTCCCACATTGTTAATACACGTTATAAAGCGACACGGGCTCTTAAACGTTAGTAGGAAATTCATACATTTGTTAGCAATTATTTAATAAATAACAAGTAATGTAGTTTAAGTAATGTAAGGAAGTATTGTGTTTAAGTATTGTAATTATGATCATTATTTTGTCTGCATGTGATTCAGTGTCTGAAAATTCTTGACTAGCTGCATGTTTTAAGGTTTTATTAATGTCTAAAATATTGATGTTAGTTTTCTGAGTTGCCTGCTCAGAAAATCACTTAAAAGTGCTGAAAACTTGATAGCAAACCCATCACTTACTGTTCTATTCTCCCTGTAATCAGCTACAGATTAAGCACTTCCAAATTAATTACGTCCTTCATTTGTTTTGGTCACGGAGGTTGTCTTTTTTTCAGTGCTTTGTGGCTGAAACATCTGTGTGTGACATGATATAAAGTCTTGTGCCATGACTTGTTTCGCAGTAGGAAATAATGGACATGTACAGATGTTCCGCTGAACCAGAGCTGAAATAGAAAGGAATCCCACCTAGTGTGTGTGGTCGGTCAGCCACAATAACACACAAGCACACAAACAAAATGCAAATGTCCTGAGAAAAAAACTTTCCATTTGCGCTTTTGGAATATTGTGTACAAACCCCTGATCTTGGTTTTGCGCCTGTATTTAATTTCCTATTGTGAGGTGATCTAGAGCTTTAACTGTACTGTTCTTTCATTCTCCCAGCAATCATAATAGTCAGCTGGACCAAAGTATCTAATCGCTGATAATTGGGTATACAATGTGATATCTTCTTTATATTGTTTGTACTTTCAGTTCTCTTCAAGTCCAGTATAGGTAATTGTCATTCCATGAAAAATGGAACATGCCGTTTATTGGCACATGCCTAAACCAAAAAATACATTAATAGAGTTGCTTTTCTGTTAAACCTTTTGATTCTTTATGCTAAATGTGGTAGCACATGTTAAAATATCCACTCAGAGAAACCACAACATTCCTCAGAACCATCAAAAAGCATCACATATTCCCTTTCATTTCCCCCTCCTCCTCCTCATCTTCCTCTTATAGCATTTTCTGTGGAATTTGACCCCTTGTGGCCTAGATCAGCCTTCCTTTGGGAATTCACACACTCGGGTGGACTTAAATGGTCCAGATCTTTTGTTGTTTAGTCTTCTTCCAGCCACTGGACAAGAGATGGGCTTAAACTCAGGCATGGTGTTAATTTGAGTAAAGATCAGCGCTCTCTCTCTCTCTCTCTCTCTCTCTCTCTCTCTCTCTCTCTGTCTCTGTCTCTTTTGGATGCATATAAATATGCACTCTGGGTGATGAGAAAAAATGTGAATATGATGGTTTGTTTGTTTGTTTGATGGTAGCACTGGGGTCTAATATGCAGTACTGATATTAAACTTATGCTATCCATGTTATCCTTTCCATTAATCTGGCAGATTCATATCTGTAGAATGACACATAAGTGGAGCAGAATCCCGTCCAAGCAGTTGAAAGTTAATTATTAAAGATAACCAAAGGACTTCTGTTAATTTTTTTTTTTATTAATGCAGACTTTGTCATACAGTTGACTTCAACATCAGTCTGGTTTTGTGGGAAAAGATTAACACACTGATAATGTTATTCCCTTTGAGTAACAGTAATGTCTGACTGTTAAATAGTGCCCAGAGCTGAATGTGAATATTTTTCCTGGTAATAGAACAACATTCATGCATAGTTACATTACTGGGGAAGAATTTCTACTTGGAAAAGCACTACACTAAAAGCCTTGCCAGGAAAAGCAGTTTCACTCCCATTTTGGGAGGAGGGATTACCATAATCAGCCTGTTTATGTGCATACCACGTGATTCACTGTACTTGTTTGATTTGGGTCATCACAGGGTGCTCACCACTATTTGGGTCAGTTTTTTTTTTTTTTTTAAATCATTTCACTAGAATGTAATCTCCAGTGAATGTCAGAGCAGTGAACTTGATAAATGTTTTCACCAAGATGTAATAATGTTTTCTGCATTGCTGTCCACTGATCTATAAAATCTCTTTGCTGAATGGTATGTTGGCATGTTGAGAAGCCTCATTAGTATCTGTGGCAACAGACCAAAAAAAAACCATAATCTGTCTTAAAGAAAAAAAGTAACCATCAACATTGCCTTTTTTGACGGAAGTATAGCCTACTACTGTTAAGTTTAGTATTCTTTACCGCCTGCTGGATGCTAATGTCTAGCTACCACCAAAAATAATTTATTACCCCTTTGTCCCCAAAACACCTGAATAATCACATTTGCAATACTCAAACAACGGTACATTACTTGGCGACATTTTTATAAATTTAGAATATGAGAAAATGGAAAATATTCTCTTCACTATACTTTATATTTACTGAGTCGATTTTTCCATTACATACTTTATTTTTCCATTACACATCGCTCATTGCAAAGGTATGAAATAATTTACACTCAATAGGAAACATTTCATAGTACGATGCAGTTACATCAGCGAAATGTTGGAGTACTGTTGGAATGAGGGAGCTACAAGGTCAACTTTGAATGAAGCAAAACTCTGATGTTTTCTTATCAGTTTAATATGGATAGATGATTTTAAATTCATTTTAAGAGTCTAAAATTTATCAATTTATCAGTTTTTTGAACTGTGAAACTGAGAGAGCAGGCAGATGGTACATAGTGAACAAGACATCAGACAGTTAAGAAAGCTTTAAAACAGAAAAAGCTAGGAAACAGAATGAATCTAAACTGAATTGGTATTGTACTGTAGTCCATTAAATATTACATCCTAAAACACTTGAATTGAGTTTTGGTTCAGCACCCCATGTTTGTATTTACCGATACCTAAAACAAGCTACCTCCACCATTGAGCAGTTGTCTTGTCCAGAAGTATCATCAACCTGTATGTTTACAAAATTCTGATTTGGTCTAATCGAAACAAGTTTTGATTTTTGCATAGAAAACCAGAAATTGTGCTGAGGGAAATATTATGCAAACGGTGCAGTATTTTTTGCTCATTTCAGAACTAGATAGTTGAGTGAATATAGACTTCAGAGACTGCCACAGCCCTCATGCTGTCCTCATGTCATATTTTTTCCATGCAAGTGCTTTGGAATATAAAATACCCCAAAATATTAATAGTTCCGTACTAAAACATCTAGTTTTCATGTAAATAGTTCTCTCTCACCTCTGTTTAGATTTGATTTCTCTTTTTGTTTTGCCTCAACAGTGCAGAACCAAACGTTTAGGCTTTATTAAATTTGAGCTCTGCCCTGTTCCAATGAGCCACTTAATGAGCAGCTTAATTAGTAAAAAAAAAAAATGTGCAGGGTGGTGGTACTCCAGGACCAGGATTGAGAAACACTGCCTTAAGAGATTTTTCAGCTAACCACTTCCCATATGAAAGGCCAGAATTTTCTGCTAGTATAGTGTTTTCATTTGCCAGGTGAAAAGTATGGTCATAATAACCGCAAAGCCAAGCAGTGCCTGTCCACAATCTGCATGTCGAAAATAGAAAATATTTGACCATGAATTTAAAATGAAAATCATTTGACCACTTTTTTCATTATTTCAGCATAATCAAAAATACCCATGTTAACTAGAATACCTCAGTTGCAGGTTGGACAATTGGGCTGCTCTCATTTCATGGTTTTGTGTAGCAAAACCGGAAACTTTCAGTCGTCACTTTGCCTACATTCACCTCTCAATGAAAATGCATGGGGGTCGAGAGAATTATGTGAAAAGCCTTTTATTCTATAAAGCATAATGGGAGTGTTTTCATCTTGGCATTGTACAGTACATAGAAGAAGACTATAAATAGCTGCTTTGAAGGTGGAATGCTTCTACAGTGTGAGAGGCATACTCGTAGTGTATATAGAGCAAATGGATCTGGGCTTGAATACAATATCCATCTTTTCCAAGCAGTAGGATCATGTTTTGTCTCTAGGGACATAGAGTGTGCTGAGTTATACAGGTATAACTATATAGATCACACGTTTTTGTACTATTATGTGATAAAATGCAGGAAGTGGGATTGTCATGAATTCAATAAGGAATGTATTACTAACAGAGTAAAAAGCCTTCTTGATTTTGTTAGAAGATCTAGTAGACAGCAGCAGTTTTCTACAATCATTTCTCAAATACTTCCTTCAGATGTCAGATTTTGCTTTGCTTTTTCTTTAGTTATTAAGTGTTGGGTACTTTCCTCAGCAGTATATTCTGTGTAGTATGGTTGGGTCTTTTTCTCTTTCATGAAAGTTGTAGGTGTCTTCTTAGACATTGGTTCTTGTGGGTTGTTCTCTTCAATTTTGAACTGGTGTGGTTCTCAGAACCTTTCTCTGAGCAAGTTATTCAGCATTTTCTCTTTCTGCTCAAGAGTGTTTGAGCTGGTGTGGTTTTCTATATAATTTCTTAAAGGCAGGGGAGTTTTTCAGGGGGGCTTACACAAGTGCTTTCTGACTGCTCACTGTATGGCTTCCTCTTAGTGGCTTTATATTTCTTTACAAATGAGAGCGCAGAGCTGACTTCAGTTTCATGTGGTATTTGCATAATCCTGGTTTCCTGGAATGGGTCTGGCCTTTTGTGTCAGCCACTGCAGTAACTTCCCTTGTAAAAACCCCCTTTGTAGCTTATGAAATCATTTAATACCTTTTAATATGTTATTGGATAAATTCACATAATTTGTTTTGTTGTTACACTAACTGAGAAACATGGGAGAAACATCTCTCCTGAATGTACAAGAGTTGGAAACAGTTTGGATTCAGTTAATTTGAGTTGTGTTTATATACCTTCGTGGTGTTAAGTTGGTGTTAAGCTATTATGGTTATTCGCAGGTTTTTGGTACACAAGTTTGAGGAGATATAAAGACTCTCCCCTGTGTCTAGAACTGTAGGTAAACCTGTGCCTACATGTTTCCTATCAAGTCTTCCTTTTATATTTACATTTACGGCATTTGGCTAATGCCCTTATCCAGAGGAAAATACAGAAGTGCTTTGGAGTTTTTATCAAGAAATACATCCCAATACTTTTATGGAGCAGTAGAAAAACTCACAGTAAACAGGTGTGAAAGAAAACAGAAATGTGAAGTAGTAAGACAAATGTATCAAAGCAGCATGTGAGAATGTAGACACTTGGAGAAGGAGATAGTTACCCTTATACACCAGACCATTTGACACAAGGTCACCTGATTCAGTGGATCTCACCATAGGGCCATGGTTTTTATTTAAAATAGGTGTTGCTCTGCCGGTTTACACAAGGTCCTTATTTACACCAGGTTAAAGGACTGACATACTAGCAAATATGTGACAGCGTGTAGACAAAGAAAAACTGAGTCAGTGATGCATGATTCACTGTGTTGGGCTGTGTTGAATGTGGCACCCAATCCCACACACCTACTTGTCTTTTTAGCAGTCCAAAATCGTTAAGGCTTTTACTGCCATGGCAACATGAGAAATAAATAGGTCACCTGTCTAAGACCGGAACTGTAGCATTCCAGAGATTCCTCTCCTTTTGCTAGTAGTAGACATGAGAATTGGAAGTATATTATCCATTTGTTTATATATTGTCCATTTGTTGATTTACTTAATGAAAACACTGTTTAGCTGACTATGGTCCTTTAGCATTCAAGTCTTCTTTTATTGGCTTAAATTATGCATGACATAAAAGGTGCACTAATCCTCTGGTCCAGGTTAATTTTGAGGTTGAGTTTATCAGTGAGTGTAGTCTGACAAAGGTCAGCTGAGTGGATGAATAACACACAGTTGTGATCCACCCATTCTTGTGTACATAGAAACCAGCTTTAAATGTTACTATATCAATCCAGACTGATTAAACCAGTCAAGTGTTACTCAAGATGAAACCCAACAATGGCTAATTTAGACCTTTCTGCCAGTAAATGAAGAATGTTTTATTTGTAGGTTACATGCTTCATGGCTTTCATTATCCTTTTATTACCTTGCATTTTCCACATGGCTTAGCTCTACTAACAGAATTAGCTCAATTGTTGTCTTTTATTTATACTTTCTAGTAATCATTGAAATTTCAGAGATGACAACATGACTGTTGCTTTGCTTCTGAAGAACAAACTGTACATTTAGCCTAAATGTCAAATCCAATTAATGGACCCCATTTACACCTCACTATTTCATGTGTCTTGAGATATCGTCCACATAAAATGTGGCCAAGTCTCATATAAAACAGCTTTAGACCAATGGCCTGAGATGTATTTTTACCATATGTTTATAAAAGTGTAAAAGCATATTTTAGTGTAAAAGCAACTCTTCAAGTTACACTTTACAACAAAAACCCCTCCCAATATGTGATTCATATGATCTATGAATGTCAAGGTTGGTGCCTTTAAAAAAAAAAAAAAAAGTTATGTTAAAAAATTGCATTTAAAAAATCACAATTTTTGATGCCTCAACCATCATCGTAAAACATCTAAACAAGGAACAGTACTGGAAGTTAGTGTTGGAATGTAATGAGGTAATTCCAGTCTTTCAGACAGGAGATGCATTTGACTGCATGTGTAAATGCTTGTGGTTAAAATCTTGTCAGTTCAGATAGAAGGCACACAAAATAGCCAGGTGTTTGGCCCTATTGTTTAGCAAAAAGACATTTACTGTGCTCAGGATTGTTGTGATATCAGTAATTTCTGTATAAGTTGAATCATATAGATAAGGGCCAGTCTCCAAGGTTGGTGTCTCCAAGGTTATGGCTCTATCAGACTGAATTTTAAGCACAAAAGACTCTTTATGATATACATCAAGTCTTCATATTTGCTTACTGAACTCTAAATGCATTGATAGTGATTTGAATAATATATTGGGCTTCATTGATAAATAATAAGTGGTCTGGTCTTGTGTCCCTTCTTATGTAGATGAATTAATATTTATTTGTGTGCATGCAGGTACGAGAGACAGAAACATGGATGCCTCCAAAGGCTGAGGAATCACATGGTGACCTCGACTCGTCTGGTGATTTCATTTTCCCCATTGAGGACAGCACAACATTTGATGATGAGGACGAGGGCAATTATGAGGACACAGAAGACTATGATGACATGTCAGGCTCTGGTGATGACAAGTCATTAGTGTATGAAGACTCGGTAACAGCCTCTGAGGTAGGTGATCCAGCATATAAAAGTATTAAATAGCTGAGCAGGTTTAATTGAAACAAAATTAATAGACAGAAATACTACATAATGTGTATGATGTAAGAAATACTATCTTGCTAAAAAAAATTTTTTGTCTGCCTCTTAGCCTGAAGAGTTTGATAATCGCATCCCAGACATAGAGCCCCCGGTTCAGCCTCGGCCAACAGATAATGAGATCCAACTGGTGAGACAGAACGAAGTTGCTCACCCACCCAGTGTCCTGTTGTCTCATGCAGGAGAACAGAACATCTTTAACAAGACAGAAGTGCTGGCCGGTAAGATAGATCAATCAGATTGATTCGGAAACATAAAAATGGGGTTGCTCTCATGGTGTATGAGACATGGATCATATATTAGACTGATACTTTGCACCTGCATAAAAATGTCCACCTAACTCTTGTATCCCTAAAATATACTTCAGTTAATAAATGAATTATTAGCTAAAAGTACATATAAAAGCCACTACCGAACAGCTAATACTAAACAGCCATAACAGCTATAGTGGCTCCTCCGTGTCCCCAAAGAGGACATAGGCCAGACATACCTGGACTCAGGTATTGCTCATTTACCCAGACAAACAATAAACACAAAGTAAATGTATAAACAATGGACAGTAGGAAAGGTTTGAATATTACTTGAAAAAAATAATGGACTCTGTTAAGTCTGTTTATATAATTTTATTGTATATTTTATTTACTTTTTATATTTGTATTCTTTTTAGCTGTTATTGCTGGTGGTGCTGTTGGATTGCTTTTTGCTGTGCTTCTTATCCTCCTCCTCATCTACCGCATGAAGAAAAAGGATGAAGGCAGCTACGATTTGGGCAAGAAACCCATTTACAAGAAAGCTCCCACCACCGAGATCTACGCATGAGCACAAACATACTTTAGCTAACTCAAATATGAACTCTGAACTGTCAACTCACACAGTGCCTCTGAAGCACAGCCTGGCTCCATCTCTCTGTGCAGCCTGAGAAACTGCAATCCAGCATCTCAAATGAAACCATGATTACTCTGACTGTTTCTTTGAATTTAACTTTATCAGGAGAGAAGGTGCTCTGTTGCAGCCTGCACTGTATAAGTCCAGGTATTTTCCTTTTTGTGTCTGGTTTCCAATTGTTTTGCTCAAAGTTAATAGCCATTGTGTTCCCTTTCTTTATTTCCCTGTTTTGTAACACTAAAAGGTGCGAATGGTCCATTTTGTGGGTAAAAAATATGGATTCAGAGTCTTTACAAAACTTTGAAACCGTCAAAACTGACTTTGCACATGTCTGTGTCATTTAGCAGAAGCACGTGCTGTACATGCTGGGGAATGATAGCCTTTTGCTTTTAAAGAAACTGTGCTGAATAATTTTCATTCTTGGTGCAAAGTGGTAGAAATTGACACTTGACAATTGAGAACATGTTGTTTATCTCTAACATTAATGCAGGTTTATTTTTAACACAGCATACATTCCATATGTCTAGTGTATTAATTATGAATGATCATGTTTCAGACTAAAATAATTAAGTAGTCTGGTCTTTGAGTTTAGCTGCTCCTCTTACTCTAAGTTGATGTGTGAATATTTTTGCAGAAGAAAGATCTCTGCAAACAGTTTGCGCATTTCCAGGGGTCTGTAAATAGCCGTTTGAATATGGTGAAAATGTACATGTCGGTACTTGGCCATTTTTGGCAAACTTCTATTTACCAAATATTTAAATGCCAAAATAATTCTCTTCTTGTTTTGTCCTGGTATTGAGTATGAAAATTAAACATGGAGTGAGTGACTCTCTTCATTGGCTATATATTGCTTCTTTACCAGTGCAAAATGGGAGTCTCGAATTAATGACTTGTACTAACTTTTGTTCTGTTTCTCAGTGTTTTTATAGTTGACTTTTTCTGTCTCTTTTCAGTGTTTCATATAATACTTATATTTTATTATTATTGTGTTAATTTAACTTTTGAATAGACTATTTTATTGCCTCCCTTCAGGTCGGGGGTTTCTCCCCATCTAAGCTGTATATGTAATTTAGAAAAAAGAAATCTATACACTAGTGAAAGATTTTTTCAAAGACTTTTGATGCATTTTTATATTGTAAGAGTTTTTATTTCTTTAGTCCTTTTTAAGTAATATCTATTTATATTTTGTAGAAGGATACTCATACTAGTAACAGGGTGAATGAATGAGCCATGTAATTTGCATGGGGTGAAAGTAAGAAAATTTGCTGCTTTTTTCATTCAACACATGATGTGAAATCACCAATTTAGTAAATATATCAGTGGATTGTTGGTTTCTGTATGCAGGTTCTAATCTGATCAGAAATAAAGCTATTTTTGTGCACATTAATTGTCTGTCATTTCGTATATTTGGTCTGTAATGGGTTGCATTGTGTCCTAGAACATCTTAGTCAAGTGGTCAAGTGCCTGCTTTTGAATCAGTACAGTCCCCTCTGAAACTATTGGAACAGCAAGGCCAATTCATTTGTTTTTGCTGTAGACTGAAGACATTTGGGTTTGAGATCAAAAGATGAATGTGATAAGAATTTAGAATTTCAACTTTTATTTCATGGTTTTTATATGCAGGTGTGTTAAGCAACAGGCAATTTTGTATCGGACCACCCAATATGTAGGTGAGCAAAAATATTGAAACATACAACTGACTGGTGCTATTGTTAGTTTATTAAACAATAAACAGCAGTGAACAACTACTCTTGGTTTTAGCATTCAGTTTCCCCTGTGAAGACTGGATTTGTTAAAAAAGATAAGCAAACATGAAGATCAGAGAGCTGTCTATGGGAGAAAAGCAAGCCATGTTTAAGCTAATCGGCATGTTTAAGCTAGTCTCCTTCTCATGAGCAATGCCCATGAGAAGGAGACTCCTCATAGAGTTCAGTGTCATGGTAGAGGCCTGGTTTCCAGCCCACCTATAGTCCATTGTGATGTCGTCCACTTATGCAATGCTGTTCAGGTTTGGTTTCATGGAACCCTGTGAGGTCAATCGGTTGTTTTACAAAATTGGTGACGTGACCTTGTGCAGAAAATGGGTTTCACCACAAGGCCATCCCAGAGTCATCTGGCCACCAATGAATTCAAGGAGAACTTATCACCAGAGCATTCAGTTCCCATACTGAAGTCATCACTAGCAAAAATGCAGTTTTTAAAGACACTGCTTTTCAGTTTGGCACATGTCTGTGGATTTTGGGGTCCAGCCAAAATCTCTTAGTTCCAGCAAGCACAATGAAACTACAGCTCAGCTTTGATGTGCACCATAATGTGTAGAAGGAGGGTGGATGAGTCTCGTATGGCCTGCCCCTTGGTGGAGGTCCAATCGTCATAATACAGCAGTATCCTAATGCTTCAGGATGCTTGCATACATCCTGAAAACACCCATGGCACAAGAGAGAAAACAAAACTTCTATCTATAAATTGGAATGCCTGTCCTTTTAAGGCAAAGCTCAAAAACCATCCATGTTCTGAGGTGTTGCAAAGATCCACAATGACCAGGGATGTGCAGAAGGGGGGCTCTGGGGGCTCGAGCCCCTGCCCTTTTACAAAATTATTTAAAAGTGCCTCTCTCAACATTAATTAATAAGCAGTTCTATTATGTAAAAAGCATTTGACTTCAAATTAACATGAGAGCGTGCACAAAAGAGTAGCAAATTGATCACAGGAAAGTCAGAGAATTTTCCTATTTATTTGTCCGACTGAGTCTGCCATCAGATAGTCCTGTTGTCATGATGCAATCGCGATGCGTCTTGCTTCAACAGGCAGACAGGTTTGCTGAAACCACTAGCTCTTCTGCTAACCTTTTCGCAATATTAGCAACATTTTATATGCTTATCAACAGTAGTTTTCAAATTGATTCTAGCTATTCAAGTTCGTTAAATTTCCAGACATGCAAGTAACCTTGTTATATTAGGCCTATATGTATGTTATATAGTCAGTAAAGGCAGAATGCCAAACAGATAGAGAGGGCAGAAAATTCAAGAAAAACTGAAGGAGGAGGCAGTGAAAGGAACAGCTTCCTTATCAACATGGGTGAAAAAGACTTGCTGCGATAGTCTGTGTTACACAGTGTTCTGTTCGGCCATGCACTGATTACCCTGGCTCCCCACGGCACCGTCCCCACTGTTGTTTTGCTTTTTTATATAAATAAAAACCATATAGTGCAGTTGGAGAACGTTCACCTGACGCTACAAACTGAAAGCGGCTGCTCCATTCAGCATGAGCTGCAGAGTCGCAGCACAGAATAATACTGAACCCACTTTTCATTTTCTTTTTTAAATGAAATTTAGAAGGCAAAAATGGCAAACTTTGAAACTAAAAAGCCAGTTCAGCAAGCAGTGCTGCAGTTTTATGGAAATCAAAGTGCTCTGTATGTTCTGTATCGATTTCCCCTCACTCAAAGCGCTGGATCACACGGCGCGCTCTGAAACCTGAAGCACAAGCTCGTGCTTCCAGGTTTGTCAGTGATATTGACTTTTGACATGTTTTTTGTCATGGTTTATGTCCTGTCTCCACCCTTGTATTGTCATTGGTTGTTTCCCTTATCTGTCATCATTAGTCTCAGCTGTTTTGTGTTCACCCGATTATTTTTGGTATTTAAACCCCTCATGTATCTATGTATTTCGCGAAGTATTGATGGAGTTTTCTGTATACCAAGCCGTTGTTCTTTGTTTCTGTGCCATAGTTTTGATCTTGTTCTCGATCCTTGTTTAGTCTAGTTAATGCCCGTTTACCGATCGCCTGACCTATTGCTTGTTTGTGACCACACTACTGACTCATGTTTTGAATTTGTCTTCCTGTCTCTACTCTAATAAAGCTCTTATCTGCACTTGCATCCATCCTAAACAACATTACGTTACATTATCCAGGGGCTTCTCAACTGGCATAAAGTTGGCTTGACGTTGGACGTTCAATATTTGCAAATATTCACAAATTAAAGGATTGTCTCTAATGTTGTATATGACATTGGTATACATTGGATTCTAACTTCAATAGCATTTGAAGTGAATGACTTACAGTCATAAAACCAACTGTATAGTATTGAGGAAGGTGTCAGCTATAATGCACACCTTTTAGATTTTTGATATTTAATAAAATAAACTATTAAATCATACGTAAATTTGACATGAATTTCACTACCAAATGGGCTCATATACAAAATATACCATAATTTAAAGCTCAATAGCATTTTAAGGGAATGACTTACAGTCACAAAACCAACTGTACAGTGTTCCTGTAGGTGTCAGGTATGAAGCACACCTTTTAGATTTTTGATATTTATTAAAATTGACTGTCAAATCATAGCTAAACCTTGTGATGTTATTACACTATATGGACTCATACACAAAATATACCATGATTTAAAGCTCAATAGCATTTGAAGGGAATGACTTGAGACTTGAGAGTCATAAAACCAACTGTAAAGTGTTCATGTATTTTTTTTTTTATATTTAACCCTACAATGCATGAACTAAAAAACCTACACAAATGTATAAAGGGGGGTCAAAATGACCCGTATTAGAATTAATCATTTTCTTCACACACAGAAAAGTCCTATTAATGAAATAATTAAAAGTACTGACATACAATGACAACAATACACAAATGTTTCAGTATTTCAAAAATTCTTATTTGTTTTCTGCATTTTATGTCTGTCAACTTGCCACCAGATAACTGCCTTGTTGACTCAACTGACATTTTTGAAAACTGTATAGGGAACTGTGTGTACAGAGGGTGAGTGTGTGAGTGAAAAACTAATTGATTACTGAGCAATTTGATAAGATTATTATTATTATTATTATCTTTTTTCAGATTGAATGTCACCACTGAAGGTGGTTTCACGTGGCACGCCTTTCCATGTCAGAGAAGCAGTTCAACAGGGCTCAAAAAGTAGACTGGAAATGTAAATAATATTGAGTTCCTTTGGCTCCCATCCACAATCTGTCTAAACTTGTACATAAATAAATTAACTGTACACAGTTCCCTATGTACAGTTTTCAAAAAACTGTGCTCCGTTTCAAAAATGTCAGTGTGTTTAGTTTTTTTGGTTCATGCATTGTAGGGTTAAATATCAAAAATCTAAAAGGTTGTGCTTTATAGCTGACACATACAAGAACACTTGGTTTCTTGACTGTAAGTCATTCCCTTCAAATGCTATTGAGCTATAAATTATGATATATTTTGTGTATGAGCCCATTTGGTAGTGAAATACAACCCCAACTCCAAAAAAGCTGGGACACTGTGTAAAATGTCAATAAAAACAGAATGCAATGATTTGCAAATCTCATAAACCAATATTTTAATTACAATAGAACATAGAAAACATATCAGATGGTTAAACTGAGGAAGTTACCATTTTAATGGAAAAATAAGGTAATTTTGAATTTGATGGCAGCAACACATCTCAAAAAAGTTGGAACAGGGTCATGTTTACCACTGTGTAGCATCCCCTCTTCTTTTAATAACAGTCCCTATATGTCTGGGAACTGAGGAGAACAGTTGCTGGAGTTTTGGGAGAGGAAGGTTGTCCCATTCGTGTCTGGTACAGGATTCTAGTTGCTCAACAGTCCTGGGTCTTCTTTGTCATATTTCTCATTTCATGTTGTGCCAAATATTTTCACTTGGTGAAAGGTCTGGACTGCAGGCAGGCCAGTTCAGCACCCAGACTCTTCTATGAAGCGATGCTATTGTAATAGATGCAGTAAGTGGTTTAGCATTGTCTTGCTGAAATATGCAAGAAATACAATTAATGCCTCCTCCTGGTAAAATAACAGTACTGCAAGTTAAAGTTTCCTTAAATTAGGTACTATGTACATTTTTAAAAAAACATTTGGCAGACGCCCTTATCCAGAGCGACTTACATTTATCTCATTTACAGGATTGAGCAGTTGAGGGTTATGGGCCTTGCTCATAACCCTATGATAATTTATTAATATGTAATAAATTTCTGTAATAAATGCAATAATTTGTGACAAATGCAATACATGGTACACAATATTCTTGTATTATATTATAGAATTGGGGAATCAGTTAAATTATGTGAGTACACGGTTTGGGACGCAGCCCATGACATCTATTTGCACGTATACCATGACAAATAATTAACTGCACTTGAAGCTTTCGTAAAATTAAAAATAAAACACCCAAAACTGTATATGGTACTATAACAAAGACAATTTCATGTATGTTGATGCATGAAATTCTGGAGGGAACATCGGACGGCGTGGCATGTACCTTTAATCGATTTATGTTCTATAACATGTAAAACAGGAACATGAAAGGAATATTCTAAAAGCAGCTCATGTAAACACCTTAATCACAATACTGTCTTATTCAGAATAAGGTAAATAATTAGATTATTGTTGTCCATGTAAACGTTTACATGTACAGCAATAATCTAATTATTGACCTTATCTGTAGTAATCCGACGGCTTTTGGCTGCTTTATTTTTCACTAACCACCAGATGGCGCTGTTTTCGATACTCTCGGAGCTTTGAATCTTTTCCCGGAACAGTCGGGGCAAGCCCCAATGTTTTATGGGGCTTTATTTTCCCATCCCTACCAAACTCTAATCCGACCGAACTAACTTTTAAAAATTACACAGAAAACATATACAAAATACAGACAACAGCTCGGGAAAAAAAAAGAATACCCCAACCAACCACACACGGCCACCATTCACACTCACACTCGCGCCCATTCGCTCCCAGCATGCATGAGAGAGAACGACAGAAAAAGACAGAGAGAGTCTGTGGCTGAATTCTATAAAACAGCCAAAAAAAAAAAAAAAAAGGTGAACATGTGGGAAATTCATGTGTTTACCAATATTTTGTTTTTCTGCTACTTTATGAAAAGATAAATATATTTTACCAAAAGAATGTGGACATTTTTATTTAGGCTTCTTTATTTGGCTGTCTACCTGCAAAAATCATGTTAGGTAAGAAGCCAGTTTAGCAAATCCAGCGGTAAAAACAGTCAGTCCAAAACCTTTTTGCTGGTAGTTACATGCCATGGTGAAATGGACATAAGCCTAATAAATTCAGTTTGTAATCAGATATGGCCTGTCAAAAGGTTTGCCATGCTCACATCATCATCAGATGACACTTTGTGCAGTGTAAGTGTAGTTTAATGAATTCCTTTAATCCAGTGGTTCATCATCCCAGTTGTGGGGATACCATGCACTACATGTTATCTAACAGCTGACACAGTTCATTTTGTTTTTGAGTTTAACCCAGGACAGGTGTATTAGCTCAGAGAAAACACAAAAACCCAATAAAAAGGCTGAGATCTGTAATTATTATTATTATTATTGATCATTATTTACAAAGCAAATATACCATAACATTGATAGGTGAAGTGAATAACATTATCTCATTTAGGCAGCAAGTGAACAGTCAGTTCCTGAAGTAGATGTGTTGGAAGCAGGAAAAATAAGGATCTGAGTGACTCTGACAAGGTACAGATTGTGATTTCTAGACAACTGGATCAGAGCATCTCCAAAATGGCAGGTCTTGTGGGGTGTTCCCGGTATGCAGTGGAATTGGCAACCGGCACCCTTTGATTCATGTGGGGAGTGAAGGCTAGCCTGTCTGGTCCAAAGAGCTACTGTAGTACAAATTACTGAAAAAAGTTAATGCTGGCTATGATACAAAGGTGTCAGAACACACAGCTTGCTGCATATGGGGCTGCATAGCCACAGACGGGTCAGAGTACCCATGCTTACCCCTGTCCACTGCTGAAAGCATCTATAATGGGCACACAAGCATCAGAACTGTAGATAGAACAATGATGAATCATGTTTTCTTTTAGATCATGTGGATGGCTGGTTCTGTGTGTGTCGCTTACCTCAGGAGGAGATGGCACCAGGATGCACTATGGGAAGAAGGCAAGCTGGCGGAGGCAGCTCTGGGCAATGTACTGCTGGGAAACCTTGGGTCCTGGCATTCATGTGGATGTTACTTTGACACGTACCACCTACCTAAACCTTGTTGCAGTCTAAGTACACTCCTTCAAGGTACAGTATTCCCTGATGGCAGTGGCTTCTTTCAGCAGGATAATGCGCCCTGCTACACTGCACAAATTGTTCAGGAATTGTTTGAAGAACATGACAATGAGTTCAAGGTGTTGACTTGGCCTTCAAATTCCCCAGATCTCAATCTGATCGAGTATCTGTGGGATGTGCTGGACAAACAAGTTCAATCCATGAAGGCCCCACCTCACAACTTACAGGACTTAAAGGATCTGCTGGTAACGTCTTGATGCCAGATACCACAGCACACCTTCAGAGGTACTGGGGAGTCCAGGCCTCAACGGGTTTTGGTGGCACAAGGGGGATCTACACAATATTATGCAGGTAGTTTTAATGTTATGGTTAATCATTGTAAATAGAATGACACTATATTAGTTGGTTCTATTGATTATGTGTTGAAAGAATTGAACTATCCACAATAATATGTATTATGTAATTTAATTATATGTTGACACATGGCCTACGCTCACCACAAGAGGGAACCATATGCAGCTTCTTCTTCTACTTCTGCCTCCTTTTGGCCTACAAGCTTCTGCGCCCTTTTATTGATTTTCTGTTATGACCAACCTGTTTTCTTTACCTACAATATACTGATTCCAGTAATAACTAATGTAGTGCTATCCTTATTGCTAACCGTTACTATAAATGACATATAAACTGTAAACTAAAATTGAAGTAAACTAAAATTTAAAGACTTTTATTAAACAACTTACAATTCACACTAATGGCCGGAGGAGGATGAAGTCCCCTTGCTGCATCTTGGTTCTTGGTTGTCAGTGTTTCATTTTCCTTATAGTGAGTTTTTCTTGCCACAGTTGCCCTTACATTGCTCACTGTGGGCTAATGCACTGATTTAAAAAAATACTTTAAGAATATTCAGTTCTTCAGTTCTTGGAGTTACCACATTTACAAAGCAATTTGCTGATAACTGCTATTTTTAGTTTTAAAACTGACATATGACCTCAGTGCTGATGGTTGAAACAGACAAACCCTTAGTCAGCCAAGGGTAACACTATATCTAACACACATAACCTACAGATCTAAGATCTAAGTGTAGATCATTTAAATGTTCATTTATTCATTTATCACATATTGGCCAATTGGTAACACTGCTTTCTAGAAATCGGCATTGGCATCGGCACCATTAAAACCCCATATTGGTCGACAACTGTGTAATAGCACATATAAATGAACATTTAATGTGCATAATATTTATGTAATAGCCCCTAAGAACATAAAAAATATTCACCTATGAAATTTTTACAAATAAAAATAAATAAGTTTTAGTGCGGCTTCTCCTTGTGTCTTAGATGTTGTTGCTATCTAGAAGAATAAAAAACAGAAAATACATTTTTGTTCAAATCTTGTGTATAATTAGATTTTCCAATCACATAAATAAATAATGCTGCTTTAATCCAGTAGCAGGTTATAAACGTATAATTAATTTATTGAACAAATCTGACCAACAGTCATTAATTAAAGACAAAAATAGTATGTATAATTCCATGTATTTTATCTTCAATGCACAGCTACTTATAAATCTCATATAGTTATTTTAGCTAGTAACAGGTTATTTTACTTTCTTAAGCCAAAGCTTAGGATATTATTTGAATAATACAGATTTATGTCTGTGAGCTTTGCTTGTCTGTCTCTTTGTAAAAAATAATACAAGCCCACATGACAAAAGGCATTTTTTAACCATTTCCTGCTTATTTAGCAGCATGTAGCTTCCAAAAAGTCCAGAACACATGAAAAGGTACACTATACATGATATTACATTAATCATGTACAATTAAATATGGTGCACATGGATTTAAAATCATGGAATTCAAACTTACTATCTCACATTATGTTGCATACAATATTCAGGTCTCATCCAGATCACCTGTCCCAGCTTTCATTCGGGGGTACTCAAGCTTTTGAGTCCACAGAAAAACAGCATCCACTTTAAAAGATACCAAAGAATACACATGTGTCAGGAAGAACCACTCACAGGATTTGTGATCGTTTGTGAGGTAAAATGTTTTCAGTTTTGTTTGAATTTGTTTATGGCACATCTGTCTCCCTGTGGGAGCTCACCATGCCAGAGTGTTGTTGTGTGTAACATTACATAACATCAATTTTAAAAGTGAACAATGAATGGTCATTTTACTCTCTGTCTTCAAGTCTGAATGGACGTGTTTTTTTTTAGCCAGAATAAGAAAGGATGCGCTACATGGCGTCAAAAGTCTGGCTTGTCACATATCGGCCAAATGGAAAGATTTATTGGCCGATGCTGCTAATTTAAAATGCCAAATATAGGCCTTAGCGATACATTGGGTGACCAATAGTTTCAGTGCTTAGCTGCTTTCCCTGCTGATTTTCTTGCTTTGTTTGATTTGCCAAGAGTTAATGAATTACCATTGCCAGTCATGACATTTATGAAAATGTATGAAAAACTTCATACAGTCCCTTCCGAAACTATTTGAATGGCAAGGCCAATTCTTTTGTTTGTGCTATACACCAGATACTTTTGGGTTTCAGATCAAAAGATGGATACGTGTCAAACAACATAAAACATAGAACCTTCTGTATCAGACCACCCAATTTTTAGGTGAGCAAAAGTATTGGTACAGAAAAGTCTTGAAGTAACTTAAAGTAAATAACACTTAACATCAAACCTGTGACTCACTGACATCAACAAATTGTTGGGTTCTTCTTTTGTGTTGCCTTTTCAGGCTTTTACTGCAGCTTCTTTCAGTTGTTATTTGTTTTGGGGGTTTCTCCCTTCAGTCTCCTCTTCAAGAGACTTTGTTGAGTTAGCCTTTATTAAAGGGAAACTTCTAACAAAGTCATTTCTTAAAGTTCCTCCACATTAATTTGAATTCATTTCTCTGTAAATTAGAAGACAAGATGTTCCTGTAAAAGTCTGCTTTTCTCCTGTAGACAGCTCTCTGATCTTATCCTTTTTAACAACAAATGCAGTCTTCACAGGTAAAACTGAAGGCTACAGCCAAGAGCAGATGTTCAGAACTATTTATTGTTTAAACGATCAGTCTAACAGGACACACCTGGGTAACAAGAAACACCTGACAGTTACATGTTCCAATATTTTTGCTTGCCTACAAATTGGGTGGTCTGATACAAAATGTGCTGTTTTATGTTGTTTTTATCATCTACATAAAAATACCAGAAAATAAAAGCTGAAATTCTGATCTCAAACCCAAATGTCTTCAGTATACAGGAAAAAATAATAATAATAAAAAAACAAAACAAACAAACAAACAAAAAAACAATTGGCCTTGCCGTTTCAATAGTTTCAGAGGGGAGTGTATAACAAGGCCAAAATATTACCAACCCTATTGTTTTCTGTTTGGATTCTTCTCCATCTTAATTTTGTCTTTCTTCTTTTGCATTAACTTTTTCTTCTTCTTCTGTCTGCCTGGATATAAACCACTGATCAGAGGTAGACCAACAGTCATGAACTACAAATAACTCTGGCCTCTTCACAAGATAAGCCATCTCTTTATTTGTCTCATCCAACCTTGATATCACTGGTGTACTCTTTTCTAAAGTTTGCGCTGTGGCATGATGCCAGTGGAACATGTGTGGGTCGAGGAACATGGACACAAAGGAAATGTTCTTGCTCTCATATGCTAGCAAAGAGTGGGTAAACCGCAGGCCAGCGGACATTTCCTCCTTTTCCCTTCCAGCTCCCCCTTCTGAAAACATCCTGAGAGAAGAGTACATGTGGCATGGTCAGACATAAAATGTGCTGTGTTCAGTGTTCTGAATGCCAGTGCTGAGGTTTTCACCCCTGGCTGAGTATGTTTATGTATACATCAAGAGTTTCACCTTGGCGATCCAAAATCTCACAAAAGCTCTCCAGATCCTGAGTGTTGTTCCTTTCAAAATGTAGGTTGGCTGTTGGATGTTATAAATGATGACTGAGTGGGTGTTTGCAGAATACCATTGCAAACGGCCCATAACCTTCATAACACCGGAGATGGAGCCATATAAATGTATGGATCAAGTATGAATGAACAGGAAGAAGCAATTCATTCTTTTTATGGATGTGATATTTCAATTGAAATCTTTGTACAAAAAAAAGCACCAAAGGCTTGATGAAAGCTATGCTACTTTAGAGGTTTAATGTATTATAGAACCATGAGTAATGGTGCTGATATTAAAATAGTTTTATGAAAGTATTTCATTTTTAACAAATGCTTCCCCAAAAAGCTAATAATAAATGGTATCTAATAGTATCCAAATCACAGAATTTGAAAACAAGAAGTTGTTTATCTAACAGAAACCTTTTACTTTAATAAAGGTAGTGTTTTCTATTATTTATTTTCATTATAGTATTTTTTCATTTTATTGATTTCCTCATGATGATAATGACATTATGACGTAAAACCAAAAATGACATTTTACTATAAAAGGCTAAACATTTCCAGAATCTGAAAATGATTACAATAAATCAGTCCTCATTTTATAAATTTTGTTAAAGGTTAAAACAACATCACAATGCCACCTGATAGAAGGGAACTGACATAGCTTTTTTATGTTCAGTATTAGTTATGTAGATATGAATGCACAGTGCATGCAGCATGAGAACTTTTCCACCAATAAAAAGTGCATAGTTTCTGTTTCAAAACAGAAGGGAGTGCCTGCCAAATATCAAAACCATAACAAGGATTCTGGCATCTAATTATTTCTTCAGCAGAGCTTGATATTTATGACTCTAATACAGCAATTATGTTAATGGTGTGATAAACTAATGTGCCTGGATTGCTGCAAATAATTTTATGTGTGAAATAGGCCTAGTTATAGAGCGAATATGCTGACAGCATTCATCAAATATGGTGTCAAGTCAAATAGTGTTAGAAA
Source organism: Ictalurus furcatus (assembly GCF_023375685.1). Classification (NCBI taxonomy): domain Eukaryota; kingdom Metazoa; phylum Chordata; class Actinopteri; order Siluriformes; family Ictaluridae; genus Ictalurus; species Ictalurus furcatus. Next base: position 13,069,459 of record NC_071265.1, on the reverse strand, counting down.
CATTTATATAGGGTTTATGAGTGTCCCTATTATGGCACAATATATTATACAATAATGTAACAAAAATGGGCTGTCTTAAGAGGGAGCAGAATTTATTGACTGAAGCAAAACCTGGGAAGTTGGAATAATGAGGCGGAGTTAATCTTGGTTGTATATTTTTGAATCATATGCAGCTGAAAGGAAATGAGGAAGGTCAGAGTGTGTGTGGGTGTGTTTGTACTGAAATAACATGAAGTGTCTTAAATCAGTGGCATCCAATTCTTGGCAATGTGAGTGGTGTAGAAGGTCTAATTGGAATTCAGGACTAGAGTATATAATTTTAAATGCTTTAACTAACATTTTTAACCTATAACACATGTAGGCTATATTGCATAAAGGAGGGCATATCGAGAGCATCACTAATACATAATTATTTTCATATATCTCCTTTACCCTTCTAAATAGCCCAAGTACACGCTAAAAGAAATGGCCTAAGGTTATTAAAGTTTACCTCTTAGTGGTTTCATGCAGCCAGTGAGCTCCTGAGAACAACGGTGGAAACAGTGTAGACTTAAGGAGCAATATTGCAGTAAAATGAGTCAGGACCTCATGACATCATGGAGTAATTAATGTGGCTACATTTTGGCTCCAATCCGTGCACTCAGGTTTGTGCGTGATTTGCGCACCTACAGATTCTCTCTCTCTCTCTCTCTCTCTCGTTGTGTGTGTGTGTGTGTGTGTGTGTGTGTGTGTGTGTGTGTTTCACTATTTTCACTGGACAAGGTTCAAATTAAGACCGAGAAATAGATGACGGGTGACTGTAAGACAAAGAAAGAAAAAGGAGAAAAAGTGCCAGAGAGGAAGGGAGAGAAAGTAAAGAAGAGAGGGGAGTAAAAGAAATAATAGGTTAGGCGAGAGAAATAAAAGGAGAGAGAGGAACAGAGAGAGAGAGAGAGAGAGAGAGAGAGAGAGAGAGAGAGATGTGGCAAGTAATAAGAAGTGCAGGGTAAGTGCCCAGAACTCCGCAAGATTTAGTACCGTTAACAACGGTTCTGATGTCCATCGTACTCTCGGACCTGCGTGATGGAGCACGACTACACGTGCCAGCAATTCGCCCCACTGTGGTTCTGCAGGGCGATAACCACAACTTTCAAATTTTAACCTGCCTCAAGTCCAGCCATGTGAGGATGTACCTTCACTTCCCAGGTTCCTTTGGAACGCTTACCTTCACGCGTTTCTCCTGCGTCGGAACCCGCTCAAAACTACGAGGATGAACGCGCTCGCTCTGTTCTTCGGCTGCTGTGCGCTATTGTGCGTGCACTCGGTATCGCAAGCCCTTGGTCTCGAACCCAAACCGAGGCTAACGTCTTCTGCAGCGAAGAGCGGCACCAAGGACTCGCGCATTCGCGCTGCGGCGCCGCCGATTCCGGTCGAAGCGATGCCCTCGCAACGCGTAGCGCACGCGCCCTCAGGACTCACCGCACGCACCAGCGTAGCAAAGGCCATCCTCGCGGCGCATCAAAGAGCGTCGGCAAAAAGGAGCTTGAAGGTGAAAGGTAAAGTGGTGGAGCGAGAGAGACCGAGACAACCGGTTGTCACACCGCATGATTACATGCTGTCTCTTTACTGGTCTCTGTCCATTGGGCAGATAAACCGAAGCGCAATGCACGAGGCGGGCATGGCTAATACCATCACGAGCTTCGTGGACAAAGGACAAGGTATTGGCTACTACCAGTATATAATAATAATAATAATAATAATAATAATAATAATAATAATAACAACAACAACAACAACAATAATAATAATAATAATAATATTGTTGTTGTTGTTGTTGTTGTTGTTATTATTATTATTATTATTATTATTATTATTAATTGTGCAATTCAAATCAACTGTTTTTTATGGTGCTTTTAATAAGACATAAAGCAGTTTTAAATAAATGGCAAGAGTAGATTTATATTTAGATCCCTAATGAGGTGACAGTGGCATGTGACAATGAAACCACATGAGAACAAAACTTACAGAGGAACCAGACCCAAAAGTGAACCCATGCTCTTGCATTAGAGTAAAGGTAAACAACTAAGTATGCTGAAAGGATGTTCAGTATAAGTATATAGTGAATATGAATCTTATTATAAGCACAGGACAACAGCAGTTCTAAGAAAGCTACAATATAAAAATCTGATATATGAATCCAAAGACTAGAAGCACAGCATCATTTATCAGAAAAAAAATAGTATTTTTTGAATGTGAAATTAAAACTGATGCTGTCAATTAAGACTGATACAATTGCGACAATGTATCTGTATACTTTCATACAAATTATTCAATTGAATGTGGTTGGCATGGCAGAATGATTCAAAACTGCACCTAAGTACATAGACTGGCATTTATATCAAATTTATAGCCTACTAAGCAATTAATAAATTATGTATTCCTGGGTGGAGCCTGGTTGATTATAACAGCTGTTATTTATGAATGATTCATTGGGTTCTTATTAGGGCTGTCAGTTGATAAATTTTCTTAATCATGAATAGTCAGACACCAATTGCATGATTAATTGCATATTTAAACACTGAGATTTCACAAAAAAAAAGTGAGTGTGTTAAGTCAAACAAAGCTGGTAAATGTAAAAATGTATATTTTAGGGATGTGACGGTGAGGAAATTTTCCCACCGTGGGGGTTGAAGCCTAAATACAATCGGCAGAAATAAAAAGCTAACCATTTGCTATAAATGAACTACACCACGGTCGCTAGACTTCAATGTCATGTGAATGTTTATCCACATTTTGGGGGGAATTGTGCACAGTATACCTGAACAAGTTTATCTGCAAAGTTTTTTCCTGTCCGGCATGATGACATTTAATGTCCCTGACAACGTCTGTAGTCCCATTTAGCAACTTGTTAGCAACCGCCTTGTTAGCAATCACACTGGTACAGTGACGTAACAGAATAACAAACTTAATAGAAGAGAGTAATCTCAGTACAAAGGGAAAAATTTATGGATTGCACATTCTATCAGCTTTTGTGTTTTCACCTCATTTAGCTACAAAACACATTTACCCAAACCACTTCGAAAATAAAATTATGTTTCATACAGTAAGTGTACTTACAATAAACCTTAACTGCATAACATAATCAAGAAAAAATCATCTTGCCCTAGACAAAACATTCTACAAAGCTGTCATGTCAGTGCCTCCTACTCTTCCCTGTGTTCCTTACATATCTATGAGTGCACAAATGGTTCTGGATTGAACTTTGTAAGCGGTGGACCCATGGTGTTCAAAAACATCAGAGATGAGATAGTGTGGATGGGAAGGGATGCATGCTGCGAGCTACAAATGAGATTGATTTTGGATAAACCCTGCTCACGCTCCACTCGATATTGGTATGGTATTCACAGTGGCCATCAACTGCCTCAGTCTTTCTGGAACATTTTGTCTATTTGAGTCCCTGTAGTCCCTAAAAGCCTGAATGACTGTACGTTGGCTGTTAACTGTATTTAATTCCGGGCAGTCAATCTCACTTTCAAAGCCATGCGCAGGTTGACAACATTTACTAATGTTCGTAAAGCATTCATAAAAACCATCCACAATCAGGCTAGCATTATCACTGATAGTTGTGGGAATGGCCACCAAACTGCTTCATCAGTGTTCTGCTGCCGCTCGCTCTTTTGGACTCTTGCCTTTATAGTATTTTGTTTGTGTTCTTTAAAAATGCTGGCATTGATAACTGCTTTCTTTTCGCCATGACACACTCTACAACACATGCTAGTGGCTGTAGGCTTCGCTATGTGACAACAAATTCAGGTGAACTTTGAACTTGAAATGATTACGTTATGTGAAAGATGCTATTGATTGGCTATTAGCAGTAATTTGAGCATTTCTACTGTCGGATTTTTTGTTGTTTTGTTTTACTTTTGGTGAATTAAAAACTAGAACTATTTGTTTTGATAATATTGCTGTTGGAGAATTTACATCCAGCTGCAAAGGTGCCAGATACATATAAAAAGGTTCCAGAACACAGGTGTGCTATATTTTAGAGGTATATTTTTCAAATTAAGCTCTGCCTGGGCAGCCGTGCCCATTTTACTTTCGCTTTTGAATTAGCGGCAATTCGGGGGCCGCAATTGCTTTTAATGGTTGGTTCATTATTATTCTTAATGAAAAACACAACAACAAAACTGTTCAGTGACAAACTCACTTATATTAAACATAGAACTTTTGAAACCAAATCTTCCACCATCGACTTGTCAGTCAGCTCGCCTCACTCTTGTTACATGATAAATGAAATCTGATCTCTGCTGCGACTCAGACTCATTCAGCTCATGCTGAATTGAGCAGACACGTTCAGTTTTTAATTGTAGCGTCCGTTCTGTAACAGTTGTCCATGAACCAAAGCAGGTTTGGTTGCTAAACAATATCCAGTAGTCACCTGTCAATGCCATTGTAGTCTGGCACACTCAATGACTCACAATAGCGGTTTTCATACTGGTATGATTTGTTTTTAAATAGTAGGTTATAAACTTTGTAATCCTGTGATCATTTTGCTTAGACAAGGACTGACGATATTGCAGTGGACCCTTGTCCATTGAACCATCTGGGAGTGTTAAAAATCACAAAAATACTCTACTCTCATGGATATCAAACAATTACAAACAAAACACAGGTTTCATTTGATTTAATTTGAAGTATATTTTAGTACTTTAGTATATCTGGGTGACTAGGAACAGGAAATTGTTCAACCATGACTTTCTGTTTCACAGGGGTATAAATATGAGGTAACACATAGGCCAAATTCCCTTAATCATTGGGTAAGACCAAGGAATATAGCTGTGATCTGCCTCATAAAGTTGTTGAGCTTCACAAAATGGGAAGTGGCTATAATAAAATAGCACAAGCATTGAAAATGCCCATTTCCACCATCAGGGTAATAAATAACAAGTTCAAGTCAAATGGAAATGTTATGAATCAACCTGGAATTGGACGTGTGGCTATATCGTCTCAACACACTGTGAAGAGGACGGTTCGAGTGGACAAAAAATCTCCAAGGATCACAGCTGGAGAATTGCAGAAGTTAGTTGCATGTTGGGGTCAGAAAATCTCCAAAACTACAATCCGAAGTCTCCTACATCACTACAAATTGTTTGGAAGGGGTTCAAGAAAAAGGCCTCTACTCTCATCCAAAAACAAACTCGAGCATCTTCAGTTTGCCAGACACTACTGGAACTTCAAATGAGAACGGGTTCTATGGTCAGATGAAACCAAAATAGAGCTTTTTGGTAAAAAACACCAGAGGTGGTTTTGGAGCACACAGAGAGGTACCTCATGAACCATGGTTAAATATGGTAGTGGATCTTTAATGTTTGGTGACTGTTTTTCTGCCATAGGACCTGGATATTTTGTTAGGATACATGACATCATGGACTCTATCAAATATCAACAGATATTAAATGAAAACCTGACTGCCTCTGCCAGAAAGCTTAAAATGGGCTGTGGTTGGATCTTCTAGCAGGACATACATCATTCCAAAACATACCTTAAAATCAACACAAAAATGGTTTCTGACCACAAAATAAGTTTTATTTATATAGTGCCTTTCCACAATCTCAAGGACACTTTACACTTCATATACATTTAACAGGACAAAGTACATTAATATACATTTCAACAGAAGAATTAATCTCAATTACAAAACAGGAAATAAATCATCAATCAGTAATAGACAGATAATGCACTGAGAAAAGATGCGTTTAAAGCTGAGTTTTAAAGATAGAATTAGAGGAGATGTCATGAAGGCTCTGAGGCAGAGAGTTCCACAGTTGTGGTGCAACTACACTGAAGGATTTCCCACCAAAAGTGGATAGATGGAATCTAGGGACAGACCACAATTTGGAATCAGAAGAATGTAGAGTACATATTGGTGTGCATGGATGCAGCAGATCACATATATAACGAGGTGCCAGAACATTGAGAGCTTTGTATGTCAATAGAAGAATTTTAAACTTAATATGGCATGAGACAGGCAGCCAGTGACTAAAAAAGATTGGAGTAATGTGTGCAGAACGCTTGGTGTTAGTGAGAACTATAGCTGCAGAATTTGGATGTATTGTAATCGGGCAATACTATTAGCTGGTAGACCAGTAAAAAGTGAGTTACAGTAATCAAGACATGATGATATGAAAGCATGAACTAGTGATTCTGCATCCTTCAAAATGAGATTGGGGCAATGTCGTGCAATGTGACATAGAGGGAAAAAAGCAGTTTTAGTGATGGTTCTAATGTGGACTTCAAAAGTAATAGATGGATTGAACGTTATTCCCAGATTCTTGATGGTTTTAGAGAGTTTGGTCGGATTTCCATCAATATCGACACAAATGTCAATATTTCTTGTAAGTGTTTGTGGTCCAGAAATCATGATCTCAGTTTTGTCAGCATTGAATTTGAGGAAATGACTGTTTAACCAAGTTGTACATCATTGATTCAGGCAGTTAATGAGCTGATGGCATGTGTTTCATCAAAACGTGTGGATGTATAAATCTGGGTGTCATCAGCATTGCAGTGAGACCATGACGAAGAATGGTCTGACCTAGTGGGAGCACATAAATTATGAACAGTATAGACCTAGTTCAGAACCCTGGGGGATACCCTGGGGGATACCCTGAGTGAGAGGTCAAAATCAAGGTCCTGCCATGGTCATCCCAGTCCCCAGATTTGAAACCCATAGAAATCCTGTGGGGTGAACTGAAGAGTAGCATACACCAGTGTGGACCTCGAAAGTTGAAGGATCTGAAGAGATTCTGTATGGATGAATGGTCTCAGATCCCTTGCCATGTATTCTCCAACCTCACCAGGCATTATAGTAGAAGACTCAGAGCTGTTATCTTGGCAAAGGGAGGTAGCACAAAGTATTGACTAAAATGGTGCCAATAATTGTTGCACTGTGGTGTGTTTGCAATTTTTTGATATCCATGAGAGTAGAGTATTTTTGTGAATTTATTTTTAAATAAAAGCTTTTTTTTGCCTAATCTCAAATTGCCTGTAAAATACCAATAAGATGCTGAACCACTGTAATTATTGATATTTGTAAACAATTTGACTAACATTCTGCAATAAGTTGTAAATCTTTTTTGTTTCAAAGATTCCCATGATTTTTTTATTTTTTATTTTCTAGGTTAGCTTTTGAGCACTATTTAACTTTATTAAGCTTGCTAGGTTGTTCTGACTAGAAGAGTTTGTATACATAGCTTTGATAAAGTATATGTGGGAAAGACAAGCAACATAAGCCTTGTGATTTGTGAGATTATGATCCCCCAGATAAAAAAAGAAATGTAGACAATTACTGTAAATGTCACAAAATATTCATACATTTTACATTCATATTGTGTGCTCACAAGACCTGTATTAGTCTATTCAGAAAGCAATAAATAGTTTTTGTTTCCAGGTTTGGTGCACCTATCTTGTACTTAACATTTGCCATTTTATCAGGTACAGTTACCATATACAGTAAGTGCATTAATATTTGGCATATTGTAGCCCATCGTTTGTTATGTACAGTTGTTTTTACACACACACACACACACACACACACACACACACACACACACACACACTTAAACACTTTGACTATAGTTCCATTATGAATATGTTAGTTTTTCCAGGAAAAAGTATGTTTTTAATTTTGCACAGATGTAAACACAGACCAGTATGGTGTGGTGTGTATTCAAATAGGAAAAACTTGGCTTTTTAAATAGAGCAGCATCACAGAGCAGGCAGAAGTGGATAGTATTTTCATTTCTTAAATTATGTTTAAAGTTGATAAACCGAAGATTTTAGTTTGGATTTTATAAATGTAATGTTTCAAATGAAGACATTGCCCATGTTAATCTCTTACTTTTGTATTTCTTGTAGATGAGCATGTGCCCCTGTTAAAGCGCCAGAGGTATTACTTTAACATCAGCTCCCTGGAGAAGGAGGGACTGCTGGGAGCTGAATTACGTATTCTCCGAAAGCCCTTCACTGATCCTTTTAGAATCCCTGCCACTGAGGGCAGAAACTGTCTTCGACTTTACACATGTGCCACAAGTAAGCAGAGGGCTATGTTGCTCCAGTCGCAGCCCATAGAGGATCATAGCATCCCAAAATGGGAGGTGTTTGACATTTGGAAACTGTTCAAGAGTTTCAGAAACACTGTTCAGCTTTGTTTTGAGTTGGAGGCAATAGATCAGGGCCACCCATTGGACCTCAGGTCACTTGGCCTGGATCGTTCAGGACGGCAAAACAAGGAGAAGGCCTTCTTTGTGGTGTTCAGCCGCACAAAGAAGCATGGTCTCTTTTACAATGAGATCAAGGCACGCTCAGGCCATGACAACAAAACTGTCTATGATTACCTGTTTACGCAGCGCAGAATGCGCCGGGCACCACTGCCACGTGTCAAGAAACTGAGCAGAAGTCCAAAGACACGGTGCAACCGCAAGGAGCTTCATGTTAACTTTAAGGAGATGGGCTGGGATGACTGGATCATTGCACCATTGGAGTATGAGGCCTTTCACTGTGATGGAATCTGTGATTTTCCCATCCGCTCACATCTGGAGCCCACCAATCATGCCATCATCCAGACACTCATGAACTCTATGGATTCTCACTCGACACCACCCACCTGCTGTGTACCCACCAGACTTAGTCCTATCAGTATCCTCTACATTGACTCAGCTAATAATGTTGTGTACAAGCAATATGAGGACATGGTGGTAGAGAGTTGTGGCTGTAGATAGCCAAAAGTACTAGAAGAGAATGCTAAAAGAAATTCTACTATTCTAAAGCTAGATAAATTGTTCTTGCATTCTGTGGCTTACTATGTGGCATCAGTGTCCTCCTTCAAGGCACATCTTCTAACGGCCACTAGACTTGCTGGGTTCAAGCATATCATTTAGGTCATTGGAATATTTTGGACTAGATACATAGTATACCTACAATATAGATACACAAAGTACATTCTCGTATTTGTTAATCTATTTACATACACAATCTTCAGCACGACTTTGCGAAGATTGGTTCACATGTGAAGGATAAGTTTATGCAGATGTTTTCAATATATATATATTTTTAAATCTTCCTTAATTTATTACACAAGCCTAAATTAATATTCAAATATTTCAATGCTTACACAGCTAATTAATTCAGTAACTTTGGGCATTTTCAGATTAAGTTGGCAACATAAATTCAAATGTTATGATGGGGTGGTCTAAACTTATGCTGGGAAAGCTCTCTGTATTCATATTTAAGCAGGTGCTAGACTTTAATTTCTGGACAGTCCATTTTAAATCTGTTAAATCTGTTTTTATTAAGAATGCACTACTTCTTTTTCTGTCAGTGGCATGCTCCAGTATCCTGACTTAAAGAAAAAGTAATTTCAGATTTCTACCACACTACCACATTTCTTTATAAACAACAGAAATGTTTTATTTATTGAGCTGCTGTTCCATATAGGCCATTAAGACCATGCACTGTTCACAGGCCAGCATATGTCTGTTGGAGTTTCCAAAAAAATTATAATTGAATGAATTTTAAAAACATTAATTTGTAAATTCATTGCATTCATTCATTGTTTTCTTGGATTGTTCTCCATCATTCCTGAATCTTCCTGAAAAATCACGTGTATTAAAATGAAATGTTTCTTAAAGGACCCCAGAACGACTCTTCTGAACTAACTAGAGTAAATCTGATAAAATATTATAGATGGCAATTGCTTTATACTATAAATAACAGTTTCTTGATTTGGAATAAACATATATACATATATATATATATATATATATATATATATATATATATATATATATATATATATATATATATATATATATATATATCAGAGTTTCCACTAAGGTAATGGGTGATTCTCACCTGTGTTGGATTAGCCCGAGTTTGTGTGTGTGCGTGTGTGTGTGTGTGGTTGTGTGTGTGCGTGTGGTTGAATGAGTCTGCTGAATAGCGAAAGTAAAAATAGAGAGCATAAAAAGACCTTTTGAGTTTCCTCAGCCTGCCTCCTCATTCCTGAGCTAATCCAGATGTGTTACAGCGATATAGTAATAATTTAACATTATTAGAATTATAATTTTATAATTATTTAATTTTTTTATTCAAAATAACAAACAGCAGTCACGAATTACCATCTAATAAAATGTCTGTTCAATGCAAAAACATATTAAACTGCAGTTTGCCAAATATATTTTTGTTTACAAAGAAATATTAAAATAAAAATCATAATTTCCTACGGTAATTTTTTTCTCTTTATTTTTAATACGATTTTCTGCGATTTTTTATGGCAAAGAAGCACTCTGAAATCAAATGTGTTCTGTAATTCTCTACAGCTTGAGATGAGCTTCAGCCTGGAGACCTTTTCCAACTGAAGGCTGAAGGTGGCTATGCAAGTTTGTTTTAATGTGAGCGAATCAGGAGAAGCATGCGAAAAAAAATATTTGTGCAGACCTTATTTAGGTGTGCCATTGCAAACCTACTTTGTCTAAAGTATGTCATGTAAATATTTTTACTGGACATTGTGTCTAACAATCTTTTGTTTTATCAGACATTCTGAATTTTCAATAGTCAAAAGCTGACCAATAGAAACTCTGATATATTTCTGTTAAGTCTTTCTCAAGGCCCAACAGTGGCAGCTTGGCAGTGCTGGGGCTTGAAACCCCAACCTTTTGATCAGTAACCCAGAGCCTTAACCATTGAGCCACCACCAATGTGAATGAAGTGTAGACATTCAGCTTTAATTCAAGGGCTTTTTTTTTTTTTACATGAACTGTTCAGGAATTGCAGTCATTTTTTAAAACAGTACTTCCATTTTCACAGGCTTAAAGGTAATTGGACAAACTAATATAAAACATAACATCATAAATATTAGGATTATTTTTAATACTTGGATGCAAATACTTTACAGTCAGTGACCCATAGACATCAGCAAATGTTAAGTTTCCTGTTACGCTCCCGCCGGCAGATGGCGCTGTGGCGTCGAAGTGCAAAGACTGCTGCAGAGCGCGCGCATGCACGAGATTACGTAAAGAGGACTGTTTAATATGGATATGTGCCTTTGTTTTGGTTTTGTTCTCTTCCTGTTCAGGTGTTGGGTCATGTTCGAGGGTGTCGCCCTTCGCGCAGTATTAAATGAGTAAGTGAATGAATGAATGTAGTGGTGAATACGTTTAGTATGCTAAGTGGTCTTGTTTACGTGTCCTATTCTGTTCCCTGCCTCGCATCCAGTTTCTTGTTTAAACCTTGATTATCTGTTCCTGTCTAGACCGCGTTTCCTTTTTTATTGATTCCTGTTCGAAAATAAAGAAGTTGATCTGCACCTGCTTCTGCCTCCGCTCCCGTTTCGTAACAGTTCCTCCCTTGAGATGCTTTGCCGGGCCTTTACTTCAGCTGCCTTTAGTTGCTGCTTATTTGTGGGTCTTTCTGCCTTCAGTTTTATCTTCAGTAAATGAAAACCATGCTCCACTGGGTTGAGGTCATCAGATATTTAAGAACATTTCATTTCCTTGCCTTCAGAAGCTCTTGGGTTGCTTTTACAGTACATTTTAGGTCATTATCTGTCTGTACAGTGAAGCACCGTTTTGCAGCATTTGACTGAATTTGAGCAAAATTGAAAGTATAGCTCTATACCAGAGATACCCAAACTAGGGCCCGTGGTGACTTTTGATTTGGCCCGCAATGCCATATGTGAGAAGAGGGAAGGAAAGGAAAAAATGTCAGTGATGTTGATCTTCATTTCTAATTTAACATAACATTTTTTATTTATTTTTGAGCTACAAAAAATGTCAATTGAAATTAAATGTAGAGAATATAAGTGAATTTGACTTTTATTTAATGTACATGTGTACTTCAAGGTCAGCGTGCTTTGCGACACTCAACAAACAGGTAATAATGGAGAGATCCAGGCAGTGGCACACAGACAAGAGGAAATTTTTAAAAAAGTTTGCCAAGATGATTTTTCATTTACTGAAATCAATTTAAAGGTCTAGTCTAGTTTGCAAACAGTCAGTTGCTGTTTTGAAAGAGTACAATGTCCGTCGTCATTATGAAACAAAACATTCTTCTGAGAATTCTTCTGAGCAGAGCACGCTACTACGTCCAACATCAGCTCAAGAAAGTGCAACATGGGCCAGGTATCAGATTTCCGCACTAATTGATAAAAGTGGAAGAGCCTTCGCTACTGGAGAGTTTGTCAAAGAGTGCCTTGCAGTGGCTGCAGAAGCAGTGTGCCGTTCTCAGACACGCATGTTCTCACAAATCAGCTTGTCAAGGAATACTGTTAGCAGACGCATAGAGGACATGGCCCAAGACATCGGCAAGCAAATTAAGGCAAAAGCCTTTTATGCCTTTTCAATAGCTTGTGAAGAGAGCACCGACATATCTGATTCCGAACAGCTATTGGTATTTCTACGTGGAGTAAATTAAAATTTTGAAGTGACACAAGAGCTGGCTGGCATTGAGACTCTTTCTGGTACTACTAAAGGAGAGGATCTTTTTTTTGCTGTTGAGAGAGTGTTGAAAAATAACTAATTAAAGTGAGAAAATATGGCTGGCATTACAACTGATGGAGCCCCAGCAATGGTAGGCAGGAAATCTGGCATTGCTACGTTGGTGTCTCAGAAAGTCAGTGAATGTGGGGGGAAATTAGTAAAGTACCACTGCCAAATCCATCGGGCTTGTGGATGTGATGCGTGACGTCGTCAAAATTGTGAATGATATACGCTCCAAGGCGCTCTCTCACCGGCGGTTCAAGGTACTGTTGGATGAGATGGATGTGCAATATGGTGATGTGTTGTACCACCAGGAGGTTAGATGGCTGAGCCGAGGAAAAGTTCTCAGCAGATTTTTTGATCCGCGTGATGAGATCAGAGCTTTTCAGGAAAGCAAGAATGGTAGTATTCAAGTGCCCATGGATAAGAAATGGCTTTCTGACCTGGCTTTCCTGGTGGACGTCACAGAGCTGCTCAATGTTTTAAATGTTCAGCTCCAGGGAAAAGACCAGATTATCACCCAGCTTTTTGATCATGTCAGAGCATTCAAACAAAAACTACTGCTGCTCAGAAGACATCTCTCAGCAGGTAATATTCACAATTATAATATTCACCATAGTTTTATGTGCAGTTATTATTATTATTAATAATACTATATTTAATTTGCATTTATATCCAGTGGTGTCAGCTTTGGTATTTTTTGTTAATCAAGCTGATAATATTTGTGTCAAAGTTCTCTTAAATGATCATGGATTAATTTCTTTCTTTTGTCAGTTATTTATTCTATTTGCCTCCCTCTGTTTTTACATGCCTGCTTTTCTCTTGTTTCACTCCCAGTCTCACACTCTTCCTCTCTCTCTCTCTCTCTCTCTCTCTCTTTCTCATTCCTAAGTCCAGGAAATTTAGCCCATTTTCCCTGTTTTAGAGAGGCAGGCATGATGAAAGAGAAGGTACCTGAGTATGATGCTGTTCTCAGCAACCTTATCCAGGAGTTTGACCGTCGCTTTGAGGACTTCAGACACAATGCTTCTGACTTTGAGTGGTTTGTTCAACCCTTCACCATCAGTGTGGACACAGTCAGTGATTATCTTCAGATGAAACTAATTGAGCTTCAGTGTGATTCAGATCTCAAACACAAGTTCAGGTCCCTTCCCTTGACAGACCTCTGCAAATGTGTCCCAGCAAACAGGTACCCAAAGATGTGCAAACAGGCACGTGATGCTGTCTCTGTTTGGCAGTACCTACCTCTGTGAGCAGACTTTCAGTCTGATGAACTTGAACAAGTGTAAACTGAGAAGCAAACTAACTGACTCTCACCTACATAATATCCTGACTTTGTCAGTAAGTCAGCTGCAGCCCAATTTGGAAAAACTTTTGAAAAATAAGGACCAGCTTCATGTCTCTCATTAGAGGTCACCGATATTGCAGGCATATGGCTGTGTTATTTATAGCTTGAATAGTTGTATTAGGCATTGAACATGTACTATAAATGGGATTGTTTCTATGGTTTCATTATACTATAAGTTAACTATAAAACTCTGAACATTCTCTACTCAATCGTACCAACACAATCACAGAAACACACATCCGCGTTCCTCTTGACATAACGTCCTTCTTTCTTTTAAAAAGACGCACAATCTTCTCCTTTCCAATCCCTGTGCACCACGTCAGCATGTCCAATTAGGATGGAGCGACCTGTGAGAGTGAAACAGGGGGAGGGAGAGAGAGAGAGAGAAAACACACCAGCGCAATACATCTCCTGACGTAACAGGCCATACCAAGTAGATATGTTGTAAATTAAAATACTTTACTTACATATGAGTTGCTGTAAAATGTAATCTGCTATCAAGTAGAATACCAAAATAATTAAAATCCCACACAATTAACACATATTTGTCATTAGTTTTGTACTTGTCTTAAGGAGCACAAAATATTTTTGTTGCTAATAATTAACTTCTTGGTTTTACTTATATTAATAACAAGACAGCTATTTGAACACCAGTTAAGTATTGTGCTGATATAATCAAGATATACTAACTCCCTGTCTATATTCCCTTCAGTAAACCTACCAGCATATTTGTACAAATGAGAGATGGAATCCTGAATCCCCATGAAGAAGTTCTTCCACATGCAGATGTGGGTGAAGGTGTTCTCCCTCCCTGCCCTGTGAAAATATGTGAAAATAATCCATTGCCACTGACCAAAATGTGGTAAAAAGCACTTGGACTTGAGACTTTTCAAAGGTATCCTAAGTGACACCACAGAATAGCCTATTGTCCAGAGATCACAAGTTTAAATCCATATGGCCAAGAGGGCAAAATTGGCCACATTTTCAAGGAGGGAGGGAGGGGTAGCATACTCTCTCTCCACTTTCAATCACCATGTTCGTGCATGGAGACAATGAGTGCTAACCCTAGTGCTTTCCTCTGAATGTGTTACGCCACTCTGTGACGTTTTATGAGCAGCAGTACGAAAAGCTGTGACTGGCTTCACATGTCTTAGAGGAATCATGTGTTAGCCTTTGCCCTCCCTGGTTGGTAGCTGTCATGTGATAGGGGAGTACTAACTGGAGGGTAGGAACTGTCCATGACTAAATTAGGAAGAAAATCTGGGGGTAATAAAAAAAAGAAAAAAAAAGAAATGGGTTGGAGTTGTACATCTTTCTACACATCACAAATATGTTTTAGTGATTTAGGAGCAATAAATAGAGAGATTAAAAATATAATCAAAATCAATTTTGCAAAGCAAATAGAAACAATGTGTTTGTTCTCAAATAGCTTTAAGCAACTTTAAAATCAGTACTAATAATAATTAATATTAGTTTACTCAGGAAGAATATGGTGACAGAAGCCTCAGAGTAGTACAGTACATATGACAAGCTCTTGAATCTTGAATCTTAATTGCACATACTAACATATTTACACATATACATCATGCAAAGAAATCAGTATACAAAGCAAAAAAATGCAGAAATACATTAATAATAATAATAATAATAATAATAATAATAAGTTTATTTTGTATAGTGCCTTTCTCAGACCCAAGGTCAATATACAACAATATGTACACATCTTAAGTTTAGATTTAAACAATGAAAGAATTGAACATTCATGGAGGTATTGAGGCAAGGCATTCCAGAGCTTGGGAGCAGCAGCACTAAAAGAACGGTCACCCATCAAAGACATGGATGTGAGAGGAACAGAGAGAAGACCAGTTTCAGAGGAACGGAGAGAGCGAGACAGAGCAAGACAGTAGGAAGTGATGGAGAAGATAGACAGGAGCAAGACCATGCAGTGCTTTATATGTTAAAATGAGGAGTTTAAACTGAATGTGGGAAGCAAGTGCAAATGGTACAGAACCGGGGTTATGTGGGCAGATTTTTAGTGTGAGTTAGTAACTGGGCTGCTGAGTTTTGCACGTACTGTATTTGTTTATTTACTGCTTATTTAGGGAAAGTGAGGAAAAACCAATGAACAGAGAATTGCAGCAATCGAATTGTGAGGTAATGAAAGCATGGACCAGGGTTTCAGAAGCATAAAAGCTAAGGGAAGAATGGAGGCGAGCAATATTATGGAGGTGAAAGAAAGCAGTTTTGGCTACAGATGAAATATGAGAACTGATGTTCGGTGATGAGTCCATGATGATACCAAGGTTGCAAACAGTGTCAGATGGAAATAAGTCGGTGCCATCAATAGTCAGACATTAACCTTACTTAGAGCAGCCATTTTTCCAGTGATGAGGATTTCAGTCTTTTCACTGTTTAGTTTTAGAAAGTTAGCTATAAAAGCGCTATATAAGTATAGACAATTAGCTGACATCCAGTGTTTAATATCGCAGTTTATTAGGGAAGAGGGAGGAAGTGGAGTAGAGGGTTTGGAGCTGAGATAGATCTGTGGGTCATCTGCATAAAAATTAAATTCTAGGCAGTGGTGATGAATAATGGAGCCGAGTGGAAGCATATAGATAATAATCTCCCTGAAAGACAGTAACAGTGCAAGATTTGAATTTGCCAATAGAGATGAAATGTTGTCTATTTGTGAGATAGGATGTAAACCAGGCCAAAGCTATATCACAAAAGTTGTTCATAAATGTTCTTGATTTTATTCTGGAAAAAGTAAAGCAAATCATTGCAAAGTGTAACCGAGCCTGTAAGAGTGGAGAAGGGTGGCCGAAGTATTTTATTTACATTTTTGAATAGGCAGTTTGGTTTAATACTGCCTGCATTAATGACAGAAGACAGGTAGGCTGATATGATATGATCTGTACTGTTTCATGTGTTCAGTGTATGCTAGCAAGTGAACAGTGAGGCCGGTTTTCAAGTTCAGAGGGGTACCATGGAGACAGATCTAGTAACTTGGGTGGCAAAAATGTTAGGGTGTTAGAAATTAGAAGATTATAGTTGGAGACCAGTTCATTAAATGAGCAGGAAGAATTAAGAAGAGAGGAGATTAATTAGAAAAAGAGAGTGGGTTAATGGAGTTCCATTTGTGATAACATGTAACAGTCATCTTGTTTTGTTTGCATGTAGGGGTTAGAAGGCTGAACTCAATAAGCTTGTGACCAGAGATACCTAAAAGTGTGCCACAGAGGTGAGAGATGTCCAAGCCAGCAGTGCAAACAGTATCTAAAATATAACCCTCAGTGTGAGTAGGGAAGTCTAAATGTTGCCTAAATTCATAGCAATCGAGGACCAACAAAAATTCAGAGGTCAAAGTACATGAAGGTGAATGTAAATGAATGTTAATGTCTCCCACAAGGAGAATTTTAGAGCAAACAGTGGTTGCAATAGTGAGCAGTTCATTAACCTCAGACAGAAACTGTGGTGCAGGCTTAGGTGGTTGGTAAATCAAAATAAAAGTATAGGGACAATATAAAAAAAATTAAAGGCTAAAAATTCTAATGATGTAACTTCAATGAGATCAATGATTTTAACAGGCAGTCCAATCTCTGAAATAACAGCAAGCCCACCATCCCTTCCTTGGAGTCTAGGTTTAGCAACTGTCGCGACGGACCGACAGCCAGCGCGCATAATACGAAAGTCGCTCCGTCCCCAACTGCCGCACCGGCACGAAGCGGACAGCCTCGGGCCAAACACACCATCAGCCGGAAGGACCGTCACGGTGGGGCGGGACCGTTGACGCTACACCGGCCGGCGATTGGGAAATTCGTCGGGAAAATTCCACCACTCAGGCGACGAAGGAGGAGGATAAAAGTACGCGCTTCCGGCCGTACGAGAGAAGAGGAAACGACGGCGAAGAGACAGATTCCGTGCGAGCTCTTCAGCGGCATACAGGCGCGCTAACATTGAGCATGATGGCAAGATTGATTCACTCCGACTGCTAATATCTCTCTCTCTCTCTCTCTCTCTCTCTCTCTCTCCTTCTCTCCCCGAAGGTGCGAGCGCGGACGAGACCGCCGGGTGGTGAGATCGCACGCACCGGTGGATGACGGCACGGGAGACCCACGCCCTCGTCTCTGGAACCCCGACACGCCCTCGAGAAGGTCACACGACAGCCACACCCCCACGAAACCCCACGCACTCACACACCCTCGCCCCCTCACGACGGACAGCTTACACTAAGATAAATAAAAACACCCATTGTGACTGCAATCTGTCTCTTGTGGGTCTGTGCTCTGCCCTTCCCCCGAGCTAACTCCCTACACAACATAACTATAATCAGCAGGGCAGGCTGTGTTTAAAATCATGTAGTCATTTGGTTACTGCCATGTTTCACAAAGAAAGAGCAAATTCAAGTCCTTTTCACTAAAGGGGAGCCATTGCGAGGCTCTTGTTAAGAATATGTCCATGTATGTGCAAAAACTCCTGATAACAACCAATCAGGACTAATGCGATTGAGATGAGTTCAATAAACGCCATTATGGCAAACCATCGAATTCTGACAGAGATAATCAGCCAGTTTAAATACCGTGTCAGCCAGAAGCAACAAGTCTACCCACAGTATTAAACCAGTGTTTAGTTTGGAGAGGCAGCTGACCATTTACCATTTCCTGAGAAATAGAGAGCAGCATAGCATCATTGTCTTTGTAAAACTGTATCTAACAACTGACATTGTGAGTATGTCGTGAAACAGTTTTGCTCATAAATTTACATATCCCTGCAGAATGTGCAAAATGTTAATAATTTTTTTTTTAAAAATAAGAGGGATCATAAAAATTGCATTTTGTTTTGTATTTAGTATTGCCCTGAATAAGCTATTTCACATAACAGATGTTCACATATAGTCCACAAGACACAATAACAACAGAATTTACACAAATGAACCCGTTCAAAAGTTTACATACGCTTGATTCTTAAGACTGTGTTGTTACCTGAATGATCAACGACTGTTTTTTATGTTTTGTGATAGTTGTTCATGAGTCACTTGTTTGTTCACTTGTTTGAGTTATTAATTCAGTTATTACTTATTATTTTTATTAACATTTTGCAGATTCTGCAAGGGTTATGTAAATTTATGAGCACAACTGTATGTTGGGTATATATATTGGTTGACCATATTATATTATTATGTATATCAGATCAAAATACAGCACATGGTATCACATCTACCAGTGTATTAGAATATTCATATTTAGTGATTGTTATAAGCTACCAAACAGTCTATAATGATATGTGCTGATGTTATCTGTTTTACCAAAAAATTTTATATAATAATGATGATTTTACTAATATTGTTATCTAGATTTGTTTTGGCCCTTAATATGCTATGGTTATAATGCAACAATCATTCCATTAGGTTCAAATTTACAAGTGTGATTATATTTATTAATTTACTTGTCATTGATGATGAAAGATATTTCTTCTTGAGAGTTTGTTTATTAATTATATTACTCAGATGCAGATGCAGATACAGATATAATGACCTGCGTGAAGTTGGCCCCCCACCCAAAGCAAAACGTCGGCAAAATAGTCTCAATTGTTTGTGCTCCGTTTGTGCTCCGTTTGTGCTGGTTTGTGCCGTAAAAATTTTAGTTAGTGCTGCTTCGATTTTGGAGATATTAAAGAATATTAATAGGTCATTCTGATGTCACTCAGCCCCCCTACATGCTCCAAATTCACCCCAACTAGTCTCAATCGTTTGTGCTTCGTTTGTGCTGGTTTGTGCAACTAAAAGTTTTGTTTGTGCTGCTTCCGTTCTTAAACTATTATACATTAAGTTATAGGCGATGATGTCACCAGCCGACCTCATAAGCTCCAAATTCACCCCAACTAGTCTCAATCGTTTGTGCTTCGTTTGTGCTGGTTTGTGCAACTAAAAGTTTTGTTTGTGCTGCTTCGGCTTTTAAAATATTAGACATTAAGTTATAGGCGATGATGTCACCAGCCCCCCCACACGCTCCAAATTCACCCCAAATAGGGTCAATCGTTTGTGCTTCGTTTGTGCTGGTTTGTGCTGATAAAAGCTTCGTTTGTGCTGCTTCCATTTTTAAAGTATTAGACATTGACTTATAGGCGTAAATCTGCTCAGTGTGAGCACACTTTTAGAGTTGAATTGCTGAAGACTTTGTCAAGCCTAATCATTCCATCATTTGCTTAATAAACAATTATCTTTACTTCATGGTCTCTCATGATTGAACTTTTCATTTATTTACAAGGAGAATCATCTGCTTCACTGCCACCACTAGGTGCAAGTGACACTTCTGTTCAAGATGCTCTTGTAGAAATTAGTGTTAAGTTAGTATAGGAAAAGTCAATATAGTTACTAAATCAAAATTCTGGCCAGTGTAAGTACAATGTTTTTACACTGTCAGTTACAATATTATTAGTTAACTTCAAGCATATTTGTACAACATTCAAGAGAGCTAAGAGTGTCAATGTTTATTGAACAGAAAACTCATTGCTAATACTAATATGGCTAATGTAGCTATGAAATGCTAATTACAGCTGCACATGTGACCCATGTAAGGTTTTTTTTAATACATTGTGCATCTATCATTACCATATTGGTCTTAATATAAGATTTGTTATCCTTATATATTATTACTATATTATATTTTCCTTGTATTTGAGCAAATACAGTAATACATGAAAACAAGTTTATACTGTACATTACATTTTTTCAGACAGGTTTATTTCAGTGGGTATTAATGTTTTGCTTATGCCAGATGCCCAAGAAACCAGCAGTCGACGGGGATTTCATTTTCACAGTCCTCTGTTCATCAAAAGAGGCCATAGACCAAAAGGACAACATAGCTACTCCTAATCAGACCATCTGGACAGAGCTTAGTGAGCAGCTAGAAAACAAGATCACTGCAAAGGCTATATATACTTTTGTTAAATTGAACAGACACACCATCCGGGCTGATTTAGGGTTTATTTATGAAAGTTATCATGAAACAAGTGGCAGTAGTGATGACACTGATTTTGAGCCAGGGTCCCTTTCCCCCAGACCAAAAGATTGCTGGACTTTTGATCTTGAAGTTCCATTTCAGAAATGGATGCCTGAAACAATTAAATACAAAACCAAGTTCTCTAAAACACAAAAAAGGGAATACACAATTTTGAAGCCTGGCATCTGGATGCATGTGATAAATCATCACATTTGTTAAGAAGTGAAAAGCCCCTGCACATTTGTCTTTAAAAGAGCCAAGGTCTATCCATCAGCCACAGAGAAATTAATAGAAATCAGAGGCAACTGTAAGGAATGTCGTAGCCACATTCACATAAAATGTGACAGAGAGCCTGAAATGAACAGCCCAATGGTGCTCAAGTGTTTAATTAAAAACACTGATGACTCCCTGCACACTGGCTGCTCCAAGCGTGTGATGTCTGGTAACTTGTGTGTGCAGATAGCCAAAGAACTGTGTTAGGGTAGAATGGAACCTCGTGTATGGAGGGCATCAGAGGGAACAAAGCTGATGGATTTTGGAGATCCTGAGCCAAGCCATCTGCCTAACTTGGCCAGCCTGCACAAAGTAAAGCAAGAGAGAAATGACTTAGAATTACGTGATAAGGATCCTATTTTGTCACTGCAGATGTTAAAATATAGTGCACATCACAGTGGTAGCATTAAAGACATTGGACTGGACAAGTTTTTCTGTCACTACTGGAGTCAAACACAAATGTATATGTACAAGTCATTATCAAAGAAGTCTACTAACCCCACTGTGAGTTTTGATGCAACTGGCTGAGTACTGAGGATACTACAGAGACCAAATGGCATGTCAGGCCATATCTTCTTATATCAGGATGTTCTGGCAGGGGATGAGAGTTCAAGTGTCCCAGTGGTGCCGATGAAACACAATGTTAATGCGATAGCACATTGGCTGACAGAATGGATACGTGCAGGTGCACCAATTCCAAAAGAGGTTGTGAGTGACTTTTCTCTGGCTTTGCTCGGAGCTCTGGTCAAGGCTTTTACTCCTCATCCTAACCTGAAGACCTACATCAATGAGTGTTGTGGTGTCTTAGTAAAGAGTCAGAAAAAGTGCCACCTTGTTTGTTCAGGTTGATGTTGCACACTGCATCAAGATGATCTGCCAGTGGGACTGCTTGAAGAAAAAAACACATCGCATTAATGATTTCTTTGTGAGGTCAATGGCACAGCTTCTCAAGTCACAATCCATGGACAATGCAAAAGAGATACTACACAGTATTACTGTTGTGGCTCTCAGTGAAGCAGAGGGCAATGTCAGCTCTGGAGCCCCTCTTATATCAGAAAGGTGCAAGAAATACCTGAAAGCCTGAATTGCAGAAGAGTGTGTAATCATTCCAGATGTAGAGAGTGAGGACCTGGAAGAAGTGGATCCATGTAAGCAAACACAGACAGACCTACGGCAGTGGGAGACAGACATATGTGAGGAGAGCAGGTCACTTGCCATGGCTAATGGTGATCATGATAATATGCACTTCCTCACTGAGATTATTCCCAATATAATCTGGCTTGCAAGTTACTTACCACTCTGGACATGGGTAATGATCCCTCAATTCCAAAGCACCAACGTCACCGCAAGTTCAGCCGATGTTGAAGCAGAGTTCAAAAACATAAAACGCTGGCTTTTCAAGGCATGAAAACTTGTCTATTCGGGTGGATCGATTCATTGCTCAACATCTGTCCTTCATTGAGGGCAATATGCAAATTTGTTCAGCAAAACAAAAAGGTGAAGAAGATGCAGCTGTTGCAACAGTGATCATCACAGGAGCCAATCCACTACCTACCACAACTTGCAGTGTAGACGGAATACCAGAAATGGATGCTTCCTGTTCTGGAAAGTCTGGCACTGTCACAAACATCCATCCAACAGATGATGACGCTGTTGAAATTCAAGAGGCCTAGCAGTTCCACCCAAAAAGAGGAAGAGGAAGTCCTACCTCTCTCCTTGTCCTGAATGGCTCCATGCATATCCATCCGTGAGGGGGAACAGACTAAAAGTGGAACTGTTGAAAAATGGAAATAATCAACAGCCTATTAAACTCAGGAAATCAAGAATCTCTGTGCTGAACACATGTGCATTTGATGCTTTTTGTCAATGCTTATGTTGTGCTTTCTGCAATAGAGTCACTTGCGGTGAGGACTCCAACAACCTCCTCCAGCTATTGAAAACAATCACCACTGAATGCACAGGTCTACATACAGAGGGCAGAGCTGCTGAGTGGAATATTCAAAGCTGTCCAATTGGTGCTGGTGCTCTCCAAATCGATGCACAGTGCCACATCTCCACTATCACTGAAAACTCAATGACACAATGTGCATGTGTTTCCTTCACACAACAGTGCTCCTCACAGTATTGCAGTCTCAACACACAAGTCACAAAGCAAATTCCATTTGTTTGTAGCAAATTCCATTTGTTTGTACTTCTGTTGCTATACTGCAGGCTTCTGGCATGGCTCATCTTCAGATCTTAAGTTTCAGAAGTAAAAACATTTTAGCTTAATTCTTAATTCATTGAGTCATGAGTTTCCACATATATATATATATATATATATATATATATATATATATATATATATATATATATATATATATATATATATATATATATATATATATATATATATTACATACATACACGCACACACACATACACACATATATACACACACACACATATACATACACTGTCATATCACAGCAAACCAGTGACTACATTTCCCATCCTGCACTGCGGCCTACAAACATGGCATCCATGGATCGCAATTCCCAGAACACTCACTTTCATTCTAATCATGCACACCTGCATCCCATCTCACACACAATCACACCACAGTTTAAAAGGACTTTCGAGGCATTCAGTCTTTGCGAAGTATTGAGTTAACGCTCAATACTTCGCAAAGAGTGAATGCCTCAAAAGTCCTTTTAAAAAACAGTTTAACAAACAAGTCCTTTTAACAAACAGCGTTTGTTCCCTGTTCTGCGGTTTGTTTCATAGTCTTTGTCCTCGTTTCTTGTTTCTCGTTACATGCTTTTGCCTTGCCTGTTTTATGCCTGTTTGCAGATCGCCTGACCCATTTCCTGTTTTTTGACCACACTTTTGTCTCATGATTTGGGTTTGTCTGCCTGCCTATCTTTAAATACAGCTCTTATCTGCACTTGCATCTGTTCTAACCTCCATTACACGAATTACGTGATAGAATACTTCACCTCTCCATGGATGCAGCAGCAAGACGGAAAAGATGTCATGCTAGGGTAACCAAGCAAACCGTCCCAGCTTTGGATTCGATCCAGTTTCCCCAGTGGACTGGCATAGCATAGATCTCCCGGATACGTATGATGGGTTTTTTTGGCTATCAGGAATATTTTCTTGTTGACTGCCAGTTCTATTTTGCGAGCCTAGCAGACCCCAAGCCCGATGAGAAGCAATGGATAAGGTTCATGTTGTCCTGGTTCTTTGGCCCAGCCAGCCAGTGGGCGCAGCTTCTAGTGGCCACGGGATCCAGTGGACTTGAAAACGTAACTCAGTTTGTGGGACTATTTGTGACGGCGTTCGGGAGTCTAGAATCCAAGGTCAACCTGGAATATCTATTGGGGGGGGGTCAGCCTGGGAGATAAACCTGCCCTGCTATTCACCACCTATTATATGCAGGCAAACACGGTGACTCCCACCTGCAGAGCTCCAGTCAGAGGTCAACGAGGTGGCTTCCCCTGCAGAGCTCAAACCGGAAGTCAATGTAGCGACCTCAGCTCCAGAGCTCCAACCTGAGACCCATGAGCTAGTCTCAACTCCAGAGCCTCAGTCAGAGGTCAGCATGGCGACCTTCTCCCCAGAGCCCCAGCACGAGACCCATGAGGTTGTCTCATCTCCAGAGCTCCAGCATAAAGTCAAGTTCCTGTCTGATGGCCTTTCAAGCCATTTTCCTGTCCGAGGTCAAAGAAACGGCCTCTCAAGCCGAGGTCCTGTCCGAGGTCGAAGAGACGGCCTCCCAAGCCGAGTTCCTGTCCGAGGTCAAAGAGATGCCCTCTCAAGCCGGGTTCCTGTCCGAGGTCGAAGAGACGCCCTCTCAAGCCAGGTTCCTGTCCGAGGTCGAAGAGAAGGCCCCCCAAGCCGGGTTCCTGTCCGAGGTCGAAGAGACGGCCTCCCAAACCGAGTTCCTGTCCGAGGTCGAAGAGACGGCCTCCCAAGCCGGGTTCCCGTCGTCCGAGGTCGAAGAGACCACCTCACAAGCCGAGTTCCTGTTTGAGGTCGAAGAGACGGCCTCCCAAGCCGGGTTCCTGTCCGAGGTCAAAGAGACGGCCTCCCAAGCCAACCAAGTTCTGCTCACACCTGAAGCCGACGTGACGGCCAACCAAGTTCTGCTCACGCATGAAGCCAACGTCACGGCCAACCAAGTTCTGCCCATGCCTGAAGTGGACACAACGACCAACCAAGTTATGCTCATGCTCAATACTGATAACACAGCCAACCAAGCTCTGTGTACACCTGAGTCTGCTGACACAGCCAACCAAGTTCAGCCTGCAGAGTCGATGGAGAATGGCGCTCAGCCTCTCTGTGGGACTGAGGATGCTGCTCAGCATCCCTATATAAGCTGAAGACGCCACTCAACCTCCTTGTTCAGCTGAGGAAGTTTATCCGCCTCCCGTTGGCGCCAAGAGCTCCTTTTGCTTCCCTACTCTGCCTCAGAAGTCACTACACCAGGCTTCTCTACGGATGCCGCTCCGCCTTCCTGCTATACTGAGAACGTCACTCCACACTCAAGAAAGGCTGACAAGACGGCCCACCAAGTCAAGCACCTGTCTAAAACTGACGACACAACTTCCCATGACTGGGTCTTGCCTAATGACCCCGGCGAACCAGTCCCAGCCTCATGTCTGCTTCTTGGCTCCTCTCAGAACCTGCTACTTGTCGGACAATGCCTGCATTGGAACCTGAGGGGCTGTGAAGACATTTTGCCCAGAGGGCCAGGACCGCCAGGGGAGGGAGTGTATTTTGGCCCTTGGGGGGGGTTCTGTCATATCACAACAAACCAGTGACTACATTTCCCATCCTGCACTGTGGCCTACAAACATGGCCGCCATCGGCCAAAATTCCCAGAACCCTCACTTTCATTCTAATAACACTCACCTGCATCCCATCTCACACACAATCGCACCACAGTTTAAAAGGACTTTTGAGGGATTCACTTTTTGCAAAGTATTGAGTGTTATCACAATACCAAGCGTTTGTGCCCTCTTCTGTGGTTTGTTTCATAGTCTTGGATCTTGTTTCTTGTTTTTCGCTACATGCTTTTGCCTTGCCTGTTTTATGCCAGTTTGCAGATCACCTGAAACAGTGGATGTTTTTTGAGCACGCTTTTGTCTCATGATTTGGTTTCATGCCGCCTGCCTCTCTTTAAATAAAGCTCTTATCTGCACTTGCAACAGTCCTAACCTCCATTACGCGAATTACGTGATACACACACACACACACACACACACACACACACACACACACACACTATATACAGTGGCAAGAAAAAGTATGTGAACCTTTTGGAATTTCATGGTTTTCTGTATAAATTTGTCATTTTGAGAACAACCAAAAAAATCTCATAGTGCTTATGGAAAAAGTATGTGAACCCTGGAGTTAATTACCTCAAAAAAGCTTTTTTTTTTTTTTTTGCACACCTGGAGTATCATTAAGAAAATGAGTTTAGAGGTGTGGACTACAGCTACTTTGACTGATAAAAACCCCTCAAACTTTTGGAGTTTGCTCTGCACAAGAAGCACATGCATATGTGAGCCATGCCTCACCAAAAAGAGCTTTCAGAGGATCTACAATCAGAATTGTTGATTTACATAAAGCTGGCAAGGCTTACAAAGTGATTTCAAAGACTTTAGAAATTCACCAGACTACAGTTAGGCAAACATTTTACAAATGGAGACACTTTGGGACTGTTGCTACTCTACCATGAATTGGGCGCCTAGTCAAAATGACACCAAGAGCACATCGAAGACTCATCAATGAGGTAAAGAAAGAACCCCGAATGACAGCCAAAGATTTGAAGGCATCATTGGAACTGGCTAACATCTCTGTTCATGAGTCTACAATACGTAAAACATTGAACAAGCAGGGTATCTATGGCAGGACACCACGAAGGAAGCCACTGCTTACTAAAAAGAACATTGCTGCACGCTTGAAGTTTGCAAAAGAGCACATTGGCACTCCACAGCGGTATTGGCAAAATGTGTTGTGGACTGATGAAACTAAAATTGAACTATTTGGAAAAACCACATAGCACTACATCTGGCGTATGAAGGGCACAGCATATCATCATGAAAACATCATCCCAACCGTAAAGTATGGTGGAGGAAACATCATGATTTGGGCCTGCTTTGCTGCATCAGGGCCTGGCCAGCTTGCAATCATTGAGGGGAAAATGAAATCCCAAGTATATCAGATAATTCTTCAGGATAATGTGAGAACGTCTGTACGTCAGCTGAAACTGTGTAGAAGTTGGGTGATGCAACAGGACAACGACCCAAAACACTGGAGCAAGTCCACAACAGAATGGCTTCAGAAAAACAAAATCAGCCTTTTGGAGTGGTCAAGTCAGAGCCCAGACCTCATCCCAATAGAGATGCTATGGAATGACTTGAAGAGAGCCATACACATGAGACGTCCAAATAATATGACAGAGCTAAAGCAGTTCTGCCAGGAAGAATGGGCTAAAATTCCTCCTGAACGATGTGCAGGTCTGATCCACAGCTACAGGAAGTGCCTGGTTGAGGTTATTGCTGCCAAGGGGGGGTCAACCAGTTATTAATTCTAAGGGTTCACTTACTTTTTCCACTGCCATTTTGAATGTTGAATGAGTGTGTTCAATAAAGACATGAGGGATCAGAATTTATTTTGTGTTATTATTTTATTTGTCAATTATATTTGTCAATACCCTTGACTTAGATGAAGATCAGATCACATTTTATGACAAATTTATTCAGAAAACCATGAAATTCCAAAAGCTTCATGTACTTTGTCTTGCCACTGTGTGTGTGTGTGTGTGTGTATGTGTATGTGTGTATATATATATATATATATAATGTATATGTATATATATATATATATACATATATGTATATGTATATGTATATGTATATATATATATATATATATGTATATGTATATATATATATATAGTAGGGAGTTAGCTCAGGGGAAGGGCAGAGCACAGACCCACAAGAGACAGATTGCAGTCACAATGGGTGGTTTTTATTTATCTTAGTGTGAGCTGTCCGTCGTGAGGGGGCGAGGGTGTGTGAGTGCGTGGGGTTTCGTGGGGGTGTGGCTGTCGTGTGGCGTCCATCCCGGGCCACACAAAGCGATCCCTCAGCTTCTCCAGGGTGTTTCGTGGCCCCAGGTGGCCGCCGAGTGGATGTGTATGGGCCAGATGCATGACGGTGGGTGTTCTGGGTTTGGGGACCACCAGTAGGTCCACCTGCTCCTCGCGGCGGCAGGTCCGTTGGTAGAGGAGCCCGTTCCGGACGAGGAAGTACGAAGCGGGGAGTCTCAGGTCGGGGCTTTGGTCGACCCCCTCTATCAGTCACACCTGGGACCAGCAGTGCTTCAGACGGTCGTCCTCCTTCTGCTCCCGTCCGAACTTCCCCTCCCGGTTCACCTGGGAAAAGACAGACCACAGAGGGTTAGTGGGTTGGGGGGTCTTAGCTTCCGTGGAGGTCTCTCCGCCGTCCTGGGCCAGGTAGGCCTGCCGGGCCCGGCTCCTCTTCGTGCGTTGCCGCGGCCTCTGGGGCTCGGCTGTCGGTCCCATCGGGAATCCTGGCCAGTCCCGTCCAAGGAGCAGGGGCACCGGGAGCTCGGGGATCAGGCCCACCTGGAGGGGCCAGACCCCGGCTTCGCCCTGGATCTGGACCTCGGCTGTGGGAACTTCCCGGGTGTCCCCATGGACGCAGGTAACGGTGAGAACCCCGCCCCTTGGGTAGAATGGAGGGCCGGGCGAGGGTCACCGTGCTCCCAGTGTCCAGCAGGGCGGTTACCGGGTTCCCCTCGACCCACACCGTCAGGGAGGGGGCCTCCGGCGGCTGTTGTAGATGGAGGGCGCAGCCCGCTAACCATGGCTTCGAAGGCGGCCGGGCAGGTTCCCTCTCCGGCTCCGTAGGCATGGACTCGTCCAGGGGGGTTCCACCGACGGGCGACCTCTGGCGAGTCCTCCAGGTGCGGGGGCGGGACTGGCGGTCGGCCCGGGGGCCAGGGGCCCCAAGGAGCTGGTCGCGGGGCTGCTGCTCATCTCGGCCGAGCTCCAGGGTGGCCATGGTTCGCTCCAGGGCTGTTAGGAGCTCCTGGGGCGTAGTCGGTGCGTGCGCCCCCACGGCCTGACGTTCTGTCCGGGGTAATGCCCTCAGAAAATGGTCGACAGCCACTTTTTCCGCCATCTCCGCGGCGGTATGCTGATCCGGCCAGAGTCACCTTTTGGTTGTCCGGATGAGGGTGTTTAGTTGGCCGCGTGGTCGGGCCCCCGGTCGATAAGCCCAGCGATGGAACTCTGTCGCCGCCTGGTAGGGGGTTCGCCCACACCATGCCAGGACTCCCTCCTTCATTGCCGTGTAGTCGGCAGCTTCCTCTGGCTCAAGGGCATAGTAGGCCGTCCGTGCCTCTCCCGTGAGCAGTGGGCCGAGGGCGCGAGGCCAGTCATCACGATCCCATCCCTCCCGGCGGGCAATACCCTCGAAGTACGCCTCAAGATCTTCGGGGCCGAGGGGGGGCAGCAGGCGGCGGATCTCACGGGCCGGGTCGGGGAGGGGCACGGAGGCTGCGGGGGTCTCAGTCCTCAGGCCAATCAGCGCCTGGGTTGCGACCTGAAGGCTCTCGGCGAGCCTTGTGGGTCTGTGAGAGCACAGACCCACAAGAGACAGATTGCAGTCACAATGGGTGGTTTTTATTTATCTTAGTGTGAGCTGTCCGTCGTGAGGGGGCGAGGGTGTGTGAGTGCGTGGGGTTTCGTGGGTGTGTGGCTGTCGTGTGACCTTCTCGGGGGCGTGTCGGGGTTCCTGAGACGAGGGTGTGGGTCTCCCGTGCCGTCATCCACCGGTGCGTGCGTTCTCACCAGCCGGCGGTCTCATCCGCGCTCGCACCTTCGGCGAGAGAGAGAGAGAGAGAGAGAGAGAGAGATTAGTGGTCGGAGTGAGTCAATCTTGCCGTCGTGCTCAATGTTAGCGCGCCTGTATGCCGCTGAAGAGCTCGCATGGAGTCTGTCTCTTCTCCGTCGTTTCCTCCTCTTTCGTCGCCTGAGTGGTGGAATCTTCCCGACGAATTCCCCAATCGCCGGCCGGTGTAGCGTCAACGGTCCCGCCCCACCGTGACAGTCCTTCCGGCTGGTGGCGTGTTTGGCCCGAGGCTGTCCGCTTCGTGCCGGTGCGGCAGTTGGGGAAGGAGCGGCTTTCTTCTCCTGCGCGCCGGCTGTCGGTCCGGCTGTCGGTCTGACTAATATATATATATATATATATATATATATATATATATATATATATATATATATATATATATATATATATATATAAAGGGGGCAGTACTAGCTTCTGAGGCCAAGGGTATACTTACTTTTTTCACAAATCTATTGAAATTTCTATTGAATAAATGATTGAAAAAGCTACTTTTCTTGTGACTTTGCTCAAGTATATCAACTTCATTAATAGGCGTTGTATTAAAGATGATGAAGATGTATCCAAATATGTCAAAAAAGTCAGCAATTTACATGGGGTGTACTTATTTTTTCCACATGAATATGCGATCTGTTTAATGGGAGAACCCTGTCAATGAGAAGCTTACATTACATCCTGCAAGCTTCACACACACGCACACACGCACACACACACACAGTCAACCCTTTCCCAACCCAATAACCAACATATGCCTTTTAACTGTTTCATGATGTAATTGTCCCCTGACACTTTTTAACCTATCAACTTCATTATTAAATGACATTTTAGTGACTGAGAGTGCTAGCCACAGGCCTATAAATCTTTACAGTTGCATTCATAATTCTTCATAACACCTTTTCCATTTGCTCTCATTTTTCCCTGCAGGGTAGCAAAATCCACACTGCAGGCACCTGTCAATTCTCAGGGCACTCATGGAATGGGGGGTATGGGGGGAGTAATTTCCTTTACTATCCATAATTGAGTGGTACATAATGGAGAAGGTGTGAAAGAAAGCAGAGTTAAAGTCTGGTGATTGTAAATATATTTTGAAGTCTATTTAGCTGCTTACTATGACTCAGGCTACTTCCGAAATCACGTACTGTGACAGTACATACTGTCAATGCAGTACCTACTGCACAGCCGTTGAAACAGTACATACTAATCACTACGTGTGTGTAGTATGACTACAATCCCGGACATACTACATCCACCATGTTGGCACTGTCATGTAACCTCCTACATCATCATAAACACAAAAATGGACCACCAGATTAAAGCAAACGTAAAAACGCCAAAATACACATCAGCAGAGTTAACTGAATTAGTAGTTTAATGTGGGCAGTGTTGAGCTAAATTTGTTGCCAGCTAAGGCATGATGGAGATCGCAAAAAAGGTTTCAAACACCTTGACAATTGTTCTCTTGTTTAAACCTTTAAACGAGTTAACAATTTATTTTGGTATTGTTAAACAAGTCCTGTTTAACCAAGGTTTAATACTTAAAAAGAGCCGATGTGCTGTCTTCCGTGATATTTTTTCTGAGCTTGTCCGCACCAGTCTCGTTGCGTTATGGGAATTTTTGATTCGCATAGTATCCATCAGTTGCACACTGCAAAATCTCACCGGAAGCAGCACACCTTCTGGATATTTCTCGCCTACTGAGAATTTGGACATACTACCCATCTGGCGTACTGCTTTTCACCTGTTGTGTAGTAGGGTAGTACACCATTTTGGAAACAGCCTCAGTCTTGGTTCTTGGAAAAATTAATAATAGGAAATAATATAGGAAATACCTAAGTGAAACTTAGTATGTATTGCCACAACTGTTTAACAAGAATGGTTTTCAACAAAAAAGTGTAGGCAGTGTCTTATCATGCAACTGTAATGTTCAATTTACATGCCATGGCCTCTGAGTCATGCACTCTGACATCCCTCCCCAGTTAGATGTTACTGCCCCATAACCACAGTTTACTCACACATATTTTATTATCAAATCTTAGATTTTTGTTGAGAAGAGGACCCTCTGGAGTTCCAGGACTTTTACAGGATATAAAGTCTTCATGTATTTGAAAGTAATTATCAATAATTACAGCACAATGTGTTTATAATATAATTCTAAAAGGGAATTTTGAATGAGAGAGTGAAAGAGAGAAAGCCAACCAGCACAGAGCCTTGTGTGTGCGTGCATGGGTGTTATAAGAAACAAAACCACGGAAAAGTGGAAACCATAGAATAAAGCGCTTTTTGAGTTGTTCCAAGCCTGCCTCCAACTTCCTCATTCCCTACCTGAACCTGAAAAGTGTTACACAGATATGGGGCATACTTGCAGGAAGCAAGCGGTTGGTCAGCAACAGGCTTGTCAGGGTCTGGTGGCAGGGCTGAGACAGACTTGCTGGGGTCAGGTGGTGAAGCTGGAACAGGCTCAATGGGGTTACTGGGTGGGAACCAGACTTTGATGGCTTCGCCATCAGCCTCAGGCATGAGCTGGTCTTGGGAGACCATGCCGTCCGCCTCAGGAAGGAGCAGGACTTGGGAGACCATCTTGTTGGCTGCCACATTGGACTCTGGCTGGAGTTTGGCTGTGGAGGCTTCCCTGTCGGCATCTTGAGGGAGCTGTGGAGGTGAGGTCACTATGTTGGCCTCTAGCTGGAGGTACCCTGGGGAGACCACCTCATTGGTCTGGTCTCGGGCTGGAGCTCTGGAGGTGAGGCTGCCATGTTGGCCTCTGGCTGGAGCTCTGGAGGTGAGCCCACCATATGGTGTCTCCTTGCTTCTGTTGCTCAAACAGCTTTTTATACCATACATATACTTTGATCATATCACCCTTATCTTATCCACACTGCAGTTGCTCCCAGTAATATTTCACATTGATAATAAAATATTACTAATGACCTATAAAACACCCAGTGGTCTCACCCTCCAGTACCTGAGTGACAATTTGGTCTGATCCGCCATGCCTACCTCAACCACACTGAATACCTTAGAGATTAAATGGAACACCAACTTTACCAAAGGCTAACTTGCCCAACATCACTGCCTTATTAATGATCTTATGGCTAAATGGGCAAATCCCACAACCACGCTCCAAAATCTATCGGAAAACCTTCCCAGATGAGCAGAGGTAATTATAACAACAAAGTGGGGCCAACTTTATGACTGTGAGTGTCAGGTGTCCACAAACTTTTGGTCAAATAGTGTACAACAGGAGTGTCCAATCTTATCCTGAAAGGGCCAGTGTGTAGATGCAGGTTTTCATTCTAACAAAGCGGAAGCCACACCTGACTCCACCTGTTTAATCAGTTGATATTGGCTTTCAGTAGACTCAGGTATGGCTCCTGCTCGGTTAGAATGAAAACTTGCACCCACACCAGCCCTTTCAGGATAAGACTGTACACCCCTGGAGTGATTCAAGACAAGCAACAGGGCAACTATTCTCTCTGAGTGACTAGACTAATTATGAATTATTATTATTTTTAAAGAGAGCTCATCTAAACTTTTGATTATGAGGAAATAATTTAATAATGTAAAAAAATCCTCCCATATGGCTGAATTAACAATGCAGTTTATTTTTCATTTTATATCTGATTGTATTCAATAATCCAGCAGCTTGCTATGCTTTTCTGTACTAACCTTTTTGTGTAAATTTTGCTTTCTGATAGTAGCAGGGGAAAAAAAAAAAAAACTTTTATAAGTATATTGTCTTCTTCTATTAGCAAACATGAATATATCTTGCAAATTAAATTGTATAGTCATACTTGTATAGTTGATTTTGCATGTTTTATCCATTTAAGTAATTTTACCATGTTGTAGTAATTGGAATATACTTTAAAACTTGAGGCTTAGGCTTCTGTGGGCAAACCTATATATGTGTACCTTTTCATGTGAAAAAATAAGTACACCCCATGGAAATTGTTGGCTTTTTGACATATTTGGACAAGCAAACATTTTATCATACATTTTATTTTAAAGCGCACCACTGTAAAGAAAAATGGCAAGGCAAAACGAGAACATTGCAAAATGGAATGCGGCACAATAATTGTTTTATCTCTATTATTTTGTGTTCATAATCATTTGAAATCGAAAATTCAATTAATCGACCAGCCCTACATGCTTCTACAATCAGAAAAAGATTGCACAAATTTGACCTGCATGGGTGGCATGCCAGGAAAAAGCCTTTGCTATCTAAAAAGAACATTAAATCAAGACTACAGTTTTCCAATGAGCATATAGGCCAAGACCAGGCCTTTTGGAATAATGTGCTCGGGACAGACGAATCAAAGCTAGAGCTGTTTGTTTATGGTAACAGCAGGCATGTTTGGTGCAGAACAAAGACAGTGTTTTAGGAGACGCACGTCATACCAACTGTGAAGCACAGTGGTGGAAATGTTATTGTTTTGGGTTACTTCACTGCCTCAGGGACTGGACAGCTTGCATTCATTGATTCAACTATGAATTCTGCATCATATCAAAGCATGCTTGAAGATAATGAGAGTCCATGTGTCTAAGCTGAGGTTGAACCAAAAGTGTACCTTTCGGCAGGATAAAGAGGATAATAATAAGGATAAATCTTAAGCACACTGGCAAATCCATCCAACGTAATGGACGTTAGGATGGACACAAGTGCAAATAAGAGCTTTTATTTAAATTCAAGGCAGGCAGACAAATCCAAATCATCAGACAATAGTGTGGTCAAAAAACAGGCAGTGGGTCAGGCGATTGGCAAACAGGCATAAATGAGGCAAAACCAGAATCAAGAACGAGGGCGAGATCAAAACAACACCACAATGAGCCAAGAACAAATGCTTGGTATACGGAAAGCTCACGTATTACTTTGCAAAGTCATAGTGTTAGAACAGCCTCTTATATACTGTGGTTGTGAGTGTGTGTGTGTGGGATTGGATGCAGGTGTGTGTGATTAGAACGAGTGTGAGTGTTCTGGGAATTGCAGTCCATGTTCCATGCTCATCCATGTTTGTAGGCCGCCATGCAGTATAGGAAATGTAGTCACTGGTTTGCTGTGATATGACAACTAGCTTCTGAGGCGAAGGGTGTAGTTAATTTTTAGAATTTCACATCTAAGGATATTTCTGTTGAATAAATGATCAAAAAAGCTCATTTTCCTTGTGGGTTTGTTCAAATACATCAATTTTATTAATGGGTATTGTTTTGTTTCAAAGATGATCAAATTTTGCTTGTCTGAATATGTAAAAATAATTTAAAAAAAAAAAAACAAAAAACACTATTTCCATGAGGTGCACTTCATTTTTCACATGACTGTTAAACTATTATACACACAAACACACACACACACACACACACACACACACACACACACACACATAGATAGATACATTTATATTACTATTACTGCAAAAGAGACTACATTAAGCTGCTCTGTATGAATTACATAAGTTTTCTGATCCAGTCCTCAACATTTTATGAGGGACCTGTTTGATTGCTCTCTTCAGCTGTACCATTCTTTTGGGTTGTGTTAGTGTTTGAGAACCACCTTAAAGGGTCAAATGGGACTCTCAATTAAAACCAGGCAGTGGCAATAAAAATTGTGGCTAAACAAGGAGTCACTGAATGGCGCAGGCCTCCTAGTGCTTGCAGAGTAAAAAGATACTGTGTTTCTGAGGTCCTGCAGTTGGCAACCCCCAGTGGTGTAAAGTAACAAAGTACAAATACTTTGTTGCCATGCATAAGTAGCTTTTTCAAATTTTTATTTTACTGAGTATTTTAATTTTTTGCAACTTTTACTTCTCTACATTTTTTTAGCCAAATAAATACTTTTTACTCTTCACAAGTACTTATTACCCTAATTAAAAGTGTGTTTCATTATTTGCACAAAAAAAAGAGCAGAGCAGAGCATAATGCAGACAGTGCACAGTGCACATACTCACAAACTTCAGTGTGACTATGCACACGTTAACACTACAATAGCTGGCATCAAAATGGAACTTGCAGCTACTTCCCAAACCGATTCTGTCCATCCATGGCCTTAATTGGATGTTTCAATTCATCTGAGGTAAAGGTGATTTATACAGGATGAAACGTCTACTGTGTGTGCCAGAGACACACAAAATATTGGTGTCGAAAAATCCTCCATCGAATTTGAAGAAGCACATTGAGGTAAGTTTAGGTAAGTGATATTAATATTAAAAAGCTGTAACTATTTAAATGCAAAAAAAAAAAAAAGCTGCATTTTTACAGTACTGGCAATACTGAGTACACTTAAAGGTACCCATTCAAGTGAACACTTTCTATGTGCTGGCTCTTTTTCGTACGTGTTCTGAAAAGAGCTTGAACCTCGCTGGTAGTGCAAATGCACTAAACACATTTCCAGTCAAACACACTTGAACATTCATTTGGGTGAGGTATTAGTGGAATCAGAGTCTGTTTGTATATCAGGCAGAAAAATTGAATGCATGTGAGAACATTGGATATGGACATTAGGCAGTATAAAGCTGCGTAACAGACCTGCCAGGGTCTGATTTTTTTTCTATTACTCAGGCAGCAAGATTTACAAGAGAAAGAGATTCCACTATAGGTGAACATAATTTTTCCCCTCTTTTGGCTGCTATCATTAAGGGTTAAGACAGCAGAGCAAACATCCTCATATTTTGATTCTGGTACAAGTTTTATGCCGGATGCCTCTTCTAACACAACCCTCCCTATTTTCCGGGTTTGGGACCGGGACGAAGAGTACACTGACTTGTGCAACCCTCCAGAAGCTGAGGTTGGTTCTCTGACCAGGTACTGAATCGGGGCCACAGCAGTGAGAGCCACTAGCCACTAGTCCACCAGGGAACCTTGTTGGCCATCTGAAGTCCAACAAGTAATTGTTAACTTAACAACAACAGGCTGTCAGTAATGGGTTGAAGAGCATGTATTTAAATTATTTTTTCTTTTGGCAGAGAAAGCATGCTCATCAGCTACAACAATACCTTGAATTGACAGCTGGCACCCATAAAATAAATTAATTGAGGGAGCTCATTGAAGGAACTAAAATTGGATGGAATGAAATTCCATTGACAATTGACAGAGCTGTAGTAAAATATGTGGTTGAAAGTCTCCATCCAATTAACATTGTGGAGCAAACAACATTCAAAAACCTCATTTGGGATCTCCAGCCAAATTCTGCCATCATATCAAGGCCCACACTATAATCAAGGATAGCGGAGGCTGCCCAACAGTTAAATAATGTGAGGAGGTAATGGGTAAAGTAGAGAGCATCACTATATCCCAGACTGGTCATGAAGGAGACACAGCTTTATTGGAGTCACAGCCCACTGGATTGACCCAGAGATTCTGAACCATTGCTCTGCAGCCCTTGCCTGCAGAGAGTTAAAAGACCCACACACCTTTGATGTTGCTGCAAGAGCCCTCAATGACATCCACTCAGGGTGTAACATCAGAGAGAAAATACAGAGATTCACCACAGACAATGGGTCAAACTTGTTAAATGCATTTAGGGTATATGGTGATGTGAACACAACATCTTGGGATCAGCCTGAAGCACTTGAAGAAACTCCTGAATTAGAATGCCAGCATAATGAGGATGAGGTAGAGGAAAGTGAAGACAGTGAGCTTGTTGATGTTTCTTCTCTATTTGAACAGGACAGTGATTTAGAGTATCAGCTGCCTAAACACTATCATTGTGCATGCCATCTTCTGAATTTAGTCTCTACTGTTGACATATTGAAATCAAACACATCTGATTAATACAAGAAGTTGCACAGATCAACTTTTACAAAGTGTCAGGCTCTGTGGAATAAGAGTGTAATATCCACGGCTGCCATGGAGGCAGTCTTCGACACGTGTGGAATCCAGTTTATTTGCTCTAATGCCATACAGTGGAACTCTGCATTCATGGCTGTGGAGAGAATAGTTTGCATAATCAGAGAGAAAGGAAAGATTACTATTAGGATGGTATGCTCTGTATTGAATGTTCCAATGTAAGTACTGTTCATGGCTGATTGCTAGCATGTGATTACATTATTGTTTATCATATCCATTTTATCTTTTTTGGCTTGTTGACAGCTTTGGAAAAACAATAATTTAATCAGTGGTGCCAGTGCAGAACCATAAGATGATGCTAAAATGCTAGATTAAACTGACTGCACTGAAATAATATCTTGATATTTTAGTCTGAATCCAGCAGAAATTGCCTTCCTGATTCAGTATGCAACCACCATGCCCCTAGTCACAAAAGCCATTAACATACTACAGTCAGAAGCAAACCAAGCCTGCTCACCAGAGGAATATCCCTCAAGCTGAACACACCTGTACTTGCCTTAGCTACATGTAATAGATTTTCAGTGTGGCTGGCCTTATTTTCAGGCCAAGGAAAGTAAGAGTACACTAATTTGAAAAGCAGCTTCTACTCAGGATGAACAGACAATTCTTTAACTGGCCTGCTTAATCTCCTTTGCAAAAGCCACTGCTTGTTCATTTAAAATTATAGTATAGTCCATCCATCCATCCTTCCATCTTCTATACCGCTTATCCTTTTTAGGGTCACGGGGAACCTGGAGACTATCCCAGGGAGCATCGGGCACAAGGCGTGGTACACCCTGGACAGGGTGCCAATCCATCGCAGGGCACACAGTCACATACACATTCACACACCCATTCATACACTACGGACACTTTAGACATGCCAATCAGCCTACCATGCATGTCTTTGGACTGGGGGAGGAAACCGGAGTACCCGGAGGAAACCCCCGCAGCACGTGGAGAACATGCAAACTCCGCACACACAGGGCTACAGTGGGAATCGAACCCCCGACCCTGGAGGTGTGAGGCGAACGTGCTAACCACGGAAGGGGAGAGAGAGAGATGCATGTGCACTTTGTGTTTTGTCTGTGTTTTATGTTATGTTTGAGTTATGTTTATTGTTAAACTTTACATTGATGTTCAGCCAGTTCCCGCCTCCTCCTTGCCCATCACTGAAGTTTGTTACATTGGTGCTGACACCCGGGAAGGAGAAGGGACACACTGTCAGAGAGCTCTTGCTGCTATGTGAGAAT
Organism: Ictalurus furcatus; assembly: GCF_023375685.1. Lineage (NCBI taxonomy): Eukaryota > Metazoa > Chordata > Actinopteri > Siluriformes > Ictaluridae > Ictalurus > Ictalurus furcatus. The sequence goes on along the minus strand of NC_071265.1, from coordinate 13,030,333 downwards.
TGCAGCACTGAGAGAGAGTGAGGCGGTGGTGCTGGAGCGGTTGCCGGGGAAGACTGAGGAGTTGCTGCCATCCACCAGGAGGTGGAGGAACCACTGCTGTCTGCTCAGGTGCTGCTGTCCTCCACCTGAAAAGAGAGTAGTAGCCGTCTGCCAGGAAGTCCATTGCCATCACCTGGTATCGTGGGGGAATCGCTTCCCAGCCTGCTAAGGACCAGATGACAGCGTGTCTGGGGACCGAAGAACCAGTGTTTTTTTTCTCTGCCCCTCTTGCTCTTTCTCTTGCTCTCTCCTTCTCTCTCCCCTCTTCCTCCCATCATCTCTCCTTTCAGTCCCAGGATGCAGGGACCTGCCCAAAACACATTGTTCAAAGTCCAGATATTACTTCCGCAAAACTCTGTCACTATGTGAAATATTAGCATAATCCGGCCCAAAGGCAGCTACAAATAATGAAGGCGAGGTTTCAGTGAATTCAAACGCCATGTTATGGAGATGCTGTGTTTAGGTGCGAAAGTAAAACCCCTTTGTTTGGCCTTCCGAAAAACTGACAAAATTAGGCATCATGGTTACTGTTTAGGTATAATGCTGTTCCTGAGCAGTATAACCCAAAAGTTTGCTTGTGCACAGCGCATTTTATGGAGGACAGCTTCCTGAACCTGGACACAAAGGCTACTCCTAAACAATGGGGCAATTCCCACTTTGGGGCAATTCCCACGATAAAACCGATGGCATTATTAGCTGTGCTGCTTAGAAGCTTAGCATTGCTTCATCTGTGATCTGTCTATAAGACAAAAACAAGCCATTTTGAATCTGAGAAAAGAGGGAAAATTGATCAGAGCCATTGAACAAGCATTGGCCATAACCAGTATAACAAATTGGAATGTCCTGGAAAAGAAAGATTCCACTGGCATACTAACAAGGAAAACAACAACAGTTGATAAAAGAAATATTATGAGAGCTGTGAAGAAAACCCCATAAACAACAGTCAATGACGTCATCAACAACCTCCACAGGGCAGGGTGAAAGTATCACAACATGAGCCACAAAAGTTCTGGAACCAAGATTAACCTCTACCAAAGTGATGGAAAGGCCAAGGTGTAGAGGAAGAAAGGATCTGCTCATGATCCAAAACATATCAGCACAGTGGTGGTAGTGTCATGGCTTGGGCTTGCACGGCTGCTTCTGCAACAGGCTTAGTAATCTTTATTGATGATGTAACTCATGATGGTACCAGCAGAATGGATTCAGAAGCTTACAGCAACATTCTGCATGTCAATTTACAGACAAATGCATCCAATCTAATCGGGAGAAATTTCATCATGCAGCAAGACCATTACCCAAAACACACTGCCAAGACAACAAAGGAATTCATCAGGGGAAAAATGTGGAAGGTGTTAGACTGGCCAAGTCAATCACCAGACCTTAACCCAATTGAGCATGCATTTCTCTGAGGAGACTGAATTGAGAACCCCATGCATAAGAGAATTATTTAATAATGACAGATGTGCCACCAATAGAGGTCTAAATCTGAGTACTGCAAGTACACAACCATTTAAGTCTTTATAGGTGAGATGCAAGATTTTAATTTTAATATGGTAGGGATGCCTAGCCAGTGTAATCTAAATGGTGTGTGTGCGTGTATGATATGGGCAGGATATTTGGTGTATGTTAGAACTTAAGTCTGGCTCGTGTTATGGTACGAAGGCCAGTGAAAAACATCGTAATGAGGTTTGAGTATCTTCAAAATTGGAGCAATATGGTGAAATATTGTGATGTCTTTCTTGGTTAGAGAATATATGTAAAATTTCAGTTTTCGGATCTGACAATAATCTATCATGCAATAATACATACAATAATCTGTAATGCAATGCCATTATCTGTATCTGTTTTTGTATTTGGGTTAAAATATGAAATGGGTGTGGTCTGTACCAGAGGTTTTTTGTTTGTTTGTTTCTTTCTTTTTACACTGGACACACTGTCATAATCTATTATAAGACTGGGATGCACTTACAGTGCTGCTGCAATTAAAAATAGGATTATTTAAGTACTGTAAAAATTGCATTCTTTAAAGAAGTAAAACATGTCTGACTTTTTCTATTCCCTAACATTTTGGGATAGTTTAAATTCTTTTTGTACTGGTTGGGTTGTAGTATGGGCGGGAAATTTGGTGAAACCTGGCAACCCTTCTCACGGACTTCAGCAAGCTGTTCTTTGAAGCTAGGCATTAAAGTAAAAAGCTTGTGTGAGGTTTTTTTTGGTTGTTTTGTCTGGTGGATCCAGACTAGCAAGCTTGGCAAATTGGCAAGCTTTCTAAACAAAAAAGGAATTTATGTGTATTCATATTTGTTAGGATGTTATTTTCAATCCAAAATATGCATCTGTATATGTTTACACCCCTACAATACACAGGTATACATACTTAGACCTACAGCTTTGGACCAATTAGACTAACATCTCTTTAATTGCTATTGGGTTTAAAGGTAATTACTGTCGTGGAAATTAGACAACACTCGCAGACTCGACCTCTCAAGGTAAAAAGGTTTATTACAGAAAGATGGTTAATACAGGATAGAATAAACCAGGATAGAATAATGAGAGCGCTCTGAAGCCCTTGTACTAAACCATTACTATATATATGAAACACAGAGCATGACATAATTCTGTGTACTGTCACGAACCTCGAATCGGCATGGAAGCAGGAGCGGGCGGCAGGTGTAGAGCGTGGTATCGGGAAGTACAAGAAACGTAGTCGTAAGACAGGCAAAGGTCAAGTGATCGGACGAACGACACAAACGGGGTCAGGCAGAGAGCGTAGTCGAAACCGGAAACAAGGGTCGAGGATAACAAGAAGATAAACTAACTGGAACGGCTTGGTATCGCGGAGAAACGAGTTGACTGAGCGTATACTGATAAGATGCAGTTTGAGGCATTTACAAATTACACATGGAGCCATGATTAAGTCAAGTAGAATGATGGTGACTATAGGAACACAAATGGTCAGTATCCACAACCTCCAGCCCCCGAAAACGTTCAACCAATCAAGCCCCATCTCGATAGTCTGCGGAGGGTTGCGTATCACAGACCGAATGTGTTCAATGATAGAATAACCATTATGTGTCTGTGTGACGAGGGAATGTGTGACGTTGTGTGGGTAGCACTGTTGATTCTTCTGACCAAAGGCGATACAGAACGGTTTACAGAGGCAGCCAATATCTTGGCATACGGGCTTTTAACTACTAATTGTTGTCCAATCTGCAGCAGTAGTCTACTAAAGAACTTTGCGGGCTTATGTGGGACCTATAGAAATCACATCGCCTTAGGCACTTAGTCCCGTCACCTCGATCAGCTATTAACCAAATTTGGGTAAAAGTGTGCACTCTTTCTGCTGCAACGATGTGATTGGCATGATTGATCATTAAGTCTTCCACCTAATAAACTTCAATATCGTGCTTTGGTTTATCTTTCTAGCTTAAGGATCTATCCCGGACCCCCACAGTTGTCGGGAATGGTCCCAGTGATTTTAAGTTTATTTCTGTGACAGGGCTTATTAACAGATACCACCTATACCAGGAGAAGGGTGTACAATTAGGAATAGGTTTGTATGTATGAGTGGATGTGCAGGTCGACATCTAATGATTTGTGTCTAGTCTGCAACAGTAGTCTGTGGTCAGGGAGTTTTGGGGCGTAAGAGGTGCGGTAGCAAAGTCACGTCATCTAACCTCTGTCCTGGTCACGTGGCTATATAGTACGCACTAATGAAGTTCAGTCCTCCTAAGAGTACAGTTTCCGTGTTGTCAACATTTTCTCCAAAAACTACATGTCCGTGATTTCGCAGGCTACTAGATACCACTTAAGACCGTCTATCATGGAGTCACGTGGGATTGGTGTGTTGATGTGTCAGGGTGTAGTGCGTCATGTGTGTGGGTGTGTATATGCAGATCGTTACTCATGAGCGTAGGTCCTCCTGGAGGCCTCTTGATAGAGAATTATGGTCTAGTTCTCCTATTGCAGTCCCGTCTTCTCCAGCTCAGTGCTTGGCTCTGGCACCCTCCTGCAGTGGCTCGCATGCATCCACATGGCTCTCTGGCTGGCCTTTACCACGGAGTGAGTGACAAAAAGGATCTAGAATGGCCCAGACCACCGTGGCTTGTTCCACCTGGTCTGCGGAAGCCCTTGATCATGATCCACTCTCCGGGCTTCAGTGGCTAGAGCTGGAAATGCCGCTTTTACCTGCTTTTGTATAAAGTGCAGAGCAAAGGATGGGCAGAGGACAGTAATTTAACATTGCGTCATCACATGCTGCAGCGTCGGGAAGTGGAGCTGTCACAGGTCCAATTCCTGTGTGTGGAGGTCTCCCAAACAGTGTCCCAAAGGGGCTAAGCCCATCCTAGGCCTTTTTCAGAACAGCATTTGCTCAATCTGTTTTTTAGTGTCCCATTTTCTCTCTCTACCACCCCACCACTAGCTGGAAGATATGAACAGTGCTGCTGTTGCTGTTATCACTGGAGATTTTTTGTGGGAGTTCCCCATCTAGGAATTACTTCTCTAAGCAACACCTTTGCTACCGCGTCTGAGTCCTGTTTGGACATAGGGCCTTCTCTACCTTCAAACCTCAACCCATGTTACAGCGTAAACATTTTTTTTTTAGAGTAATTAGAGAAACCAATGCTTTGTTACCACAACTATCATTCCCCCTTTTGACGCATGGTCCCTGCGGTTACTACTGAATAACCCACTTGATTTTTATCCGTCTCTGGGTCATGTGACGCAGACCTGTCCACAAAAAGGATCAGCTCTGGGTTTTCCAATGGAACATCCTTAAGGTCGACTCTAGGGGAGCAGAGTTTGTTAGTCAGTACAACACAGTCTTGTGGTTCTCCGGCTCCCTCTGTTGGAAGAAGAGTAGCAGGGTTAAGCACAGTACATCATCGAAAGGTGTGAGGTTTTCTGTTCAAGTAGGAGTAACAACACCTCATGTGGAACCAAGAGGTTCAATTCTGAGTAACCTACCAGGTCTCTGGATGACACCACAGCTTTCTCAGCTGCTGCTACTGCACGTACACACGGGGGAAACTCTGCAGCGACTGGATCCAACTTACCTGAGAATGAGCTGTCCAACCTGCCACATATGCCATCTCTCTCAGTGGTGCGTCTAGAATGGTATGGTTTACAGTGAAAGTTCTGCGATACGAACACACACCTAGGAAAAATAGGACCTGTTTCTTCGTCAGGGGCTTGGGAATCTTCTGGATTGCAGATACTCTGTCAGCTGAGAGTTTCTTTTCCTTTGCAGAAATGTCATGACGCAAGAAATCTAACTTCTTGCTTCACAAACTGTGATTTTGAGAGACTGGCTTTGTGTCCCTCCTTAGCAAGATGCCGCAACAATTTAATGGTGTCAGTTTCACACTGTGCCCTGGAGAAAGCATTAGAGGTGCTAAGCTGTCCTTTAGCATTTGGTTGTATATTGTTAATGACTCTCAATACCCTTAACACAAGTGAGTGAAAGTGTAAGGACGTTCGTCAAATATGAATGCAAACCGAAACTTCAGAGATATACTGAAAAAATGCATTAGCTAAATCTACGACTGAAAACCGTTCGCTATTTGCTGTAACCTGGCTTAATGTAGTGTAAGAATTTGGCATGTATGGAGCTCTCTGTTTGACTGCTGCATTAACTGCTTGCAAATCTTGTACAAATCACCATTCATTAGATTGCAGGTTTTTTTTTTTTTTTGCTTCTCTCACTGCTAATATTGGAGTGTGCACTGACAAATCAGGACTGGGAACAATGACCCCTGCCTTCAATAATGAATTGAAATCTGGTCTAATGCCCTCAAAAGCTTCTGATTTAAGAGGATATTGAGATTGTCTGGGCCTAAAGTCAGATTTGGGTGTGATTACAACTGGTGGTGCACTTCTAATCAGGCCTATGTCATGTTTCCCTTGGGCCCACAGCCCGAGAGGCACCTTCTTCAATTGTGGGTGTATCTCTAGGGGTGTGGGGCTTATCCCAAGGTTCAGAAACATTCCCTTGTCATGACATATTACATCCCGGTTAACCTTGCACATTTCCTGAAAGAATTTTTTATATAAACTCCCAGTGTCGGGCTGTACCACATGTTGGAGGTGGGTTTCTGTTCCCAATCTGTAATTTTCCCACTCTCACATAATCTGACCTACAGTCCCACGTCTTTCTTCTGTTTTTTATTTTGGCTAATGAGACGTGGGGCGCTGATTCTTGGACGAAAAATGCACGCAACTGAGTGTCACTCAATTTGACTGAACATGCACAAAATTTGTCACACCAATATAGTTACAGCCCTTCACTTTCTGGGATATCCATAAACCATTCTTTCTCAAAATTAAAGTCTTTTCCTTCTTGCACTTGCGCTGTGCAATGGAGGACAGAGGACAGCATAAAATCAACATGGTTGTCCTTCATTTTATCATGTGCCAATGTCAACAAACGAGCACAGGCTCTAGGCTTGTTATGCATGGGCCATTGATAAACACAGAGCTCTGTTTCTTTAACAAACGGAGTTCCCAAAGATGAGTCATCAGTTATTGTTACTCCCTGAGGTGAGGAGATCAAATTTAAGTGTAAAACACAGATTAACTCCCTGCCCAGTAGGTTGACTGGACATGAAGACGAAATTAGGAATTGGTGGGTTACTCTTTTCCCATTTTCACATTCACAAACTAGCGGTTCAGAGAAACGTTCTAATACTGAATGCCCTACCCATGGAATACAGTGACCGTGAACTCGTTTTCGGGGATTCTTTTAATCACAGTGTTTTATTGCTGAATATGTTGCTCCTAAATCTACCAAAAAGGTGGCACTTTGCCCAATAACTACAAGAGATATACATGGTAACTGTGTAAAAGGAAAGGCATTATACTTTAAAAGGTTAAGGGTCATGACTGGTTCAGACATTTGTGAATTGTCAGTCTGACTAATGTTGGATGTGGGTGTGTGCATAATTTAATTCCTGTTCTTTGTGAGCTAACTGATAGTTTGGGTGTCTGATGTCACCTCTTCTGTTCCCAGGTGCCACACCCTTCCCTTAGCTCTGCCCGTCAGTTCGATTCTGCTCTGGACAATCTCTTGCAAGATGTCCAACTTTTCCGCAGTTGTAACAGTTTAATCCTGGTCCATAGCCCTGATGGCCGGGTCTTCCTCGTCTACGTGCTTTTAGTCTTCCTCTCCTCTCCATCTTTCTTTCCTTTGCCTCTCGTTGGAGCTTCTCCGCACGGATTGCATACCTTTCCACTTGTGTGAGGCTTCCGGTGTCCCAGGTGATACATTGTTGTTTGATTATAGTGACAATTTCTGGTTTCATGAAATTCATAAAACTATTTCTGAGTCATGCCTCCCATGCTGTGACGGTCGCCTACCCATCTGCCAGAGCGTCGGGTTTCTCCAAGCCTGAGTTTGCGTCATGGATCTCAGTGAGCCTGGACAGGTACTGTGATACAGTCTCTGAATCTTGCTGCTTGCACTTTGCTTTTTTTTTTGTCATGTCCATTCGCACAGGAAAGGTGTTCGTCAGCCTCTGCTGGAGCGCCGTGATTTGTGCTCTGTACCTTGCGTTGACTCCATCATCCCACTGTGGGTTGATCAGGCAGACATCGTTCTCTGGGAATTCACATGAAACCTTGACCCAGTCCGTGCCAAGTTTCGCCATGAGCAGTCATCGTAGTTCATGAGTGGTGGGTCTGAATTCTCTGCAGAATATCTGAAGTTCATCCCCAAACTTTCGTCCTCCTAGTTCGCGGAGTGCTGGCAGATGCGTCATGCTGCTCCTGATGTCTTCCAATGTCCAGGGTCTGTGAACTAGCATAGCGCCTCCTTTTCCGGCCACTTCTAGCATTGGGGCATTTACTACGGCGTGCACTGTCCCTTCTCTGTCCGATTTTGTTGGTCTGAAGCTGTCAGGCAGCAATGTTGTTGGTCCCTTCACTTGGGATCTTGTGTGTAACGCCACCAGTGAAGCTAGGATGGCTGGAGTATAGTTCGGTGGGGGTTGGTGGCTCAGTTCTGACAGGTTCGGATGGAGCGGCATAGGCTGGGCCGCTTCATCGTGAGGAGGTGCCTCTGAAACTTCAGGTTCCTCTCTCCTTACTGACTGTGGGCGTTGTGGTGGGGCGGAGTCCAGGTCGGGATCGGCTTTCTGCAATTTACCACACTGAGAAACAGATGAGGGCCCTGCCTGACATTTTTTCTCTCTTTTATGTGCCTCGCTCTGCCATTCAGCAAATGCCTTCCAGTCAGCGAAAAACTGCACTTCGCTCTTTGTTTTAGGGGTCTCTCTATCCTTTGTCTCTAAATTAAGTTTCAGTTGTTCTAACTGTCTGAGACTAAAACTACCTTTTTTTTCTAGGAAACCACATTCTTTAACCCATACTTCAAATTGGTTCAAACATCCTTCCCCATAATTCACACGTATAAATGTGATATTAGGATCAACATATGAGCACCCTGTACATACCATAGCATGTGTCTCAGGATGTGCTTTGCTACATGTTTTTCCCATATTTTTTATTTATATATTTTTTCTTTAACAGCTTCTATAACTTTCAAAGTTTTAATCAATTTAATGTGCTATGAAAATCAAGTGAATATGCATTCTCATGCACAGACAGAAAAGGTTCAAAATGTGTGCCAAATCTCTAGACATTTAATTAATCATATAACTAATAGGTTCAATAGAGCAAACCTAAAGAATGTAAAAGAGTTTACCTGTGAGGGCGAGTCCACATACAGCAATTTGGTAGGACTTACAGTTTTCTCTTCCCTTCTTTTTTTTTTAAATAATAATTTCTTTTTTTATTATTATTTTTTTTATCTCAGTAAAATTCACTTGTGTGTTAAATTTGCCAAAAGTATTATGTACAGCTGATATGATGGAATGAGTCAATGGGGCATGCCACTTGACAATAATCCGCCGTAAAAATACTGCGCCTCTTGCGCTTCATAATAAGTACTCTCGTTACTTATTTATTCCTCGAAACTGACTCTTTCCGTTTATTTTTACCATTATTATCTCTCTCTCTATATATATACCCGTTGTTATATATCTTAGTTTTGAAGCTGTGATCTAAGAAACACCAATCTCTCGGCCATCGCAGAGGCAAAGTTCCTCGAACTTCTTTTAAGAAATCGCCTCCATGTAATACTTCTCTCAATGTAATACGCGCAGTTCTTATTTCATTGACTCCCTTCCATACAGACAGCAATACACAATGACTTCTAATTTACCTTAAGGCTGTTTTTTTATTATTATTATTTCTACCAGTCAGCGGTAAGGCTGCATCGGTCTTTCGCTCTGCATAATAAAGAGCAAACCGCCTGCGTATCAACACGGACTTCAGGGTGAAACTTTTTTACGAGCGTCCTCCGATTTGCTTGTTGTCCAGAAAAGCTGAAAAGACTCGCGCATCCCAGACAGGAGACGCCGAATTGTCATGGAAATTAGACAACACTCGCAGACTCTTCCTCTCAAGGTAAAAAGGTTTATTACAGAAAGATGCTTAATACAAGATAGAATAAAGTAGGATAGAATAATGAGAGCGCTCTGAAGCCCTTGTACTAAACCACTACTACATATATGAAATGCAGAGCATGACATAATTCTGTGTACCCAAAGAAGCAGTTTGAGGCAGTTCAAACAGGCTTTGTTTTAGGATGTTGGACAGACGACCCTTGAACAGAAGAACATGTTTGTGTCTCTGTAAGCAGATAAACATTCTGTACTGATCTCAGTGATATGACATGGCCTTCTTAGGCATTATCCTCAGATGAAAATGAAACAAGAATAAACTTATTACAAAGTAAAAATGAATAATTTCCTTCACATTACATTGAATCAATGCTTGATATCATAGATGAGGGCAGATAATGAAGTGATGGTGGAAGGACTGATTTAGAAGTGTTGATAATAAAACTGTGAAAACTAAGGCAGTGATGGCAAATAATATGGCCAAGGAAAAGCATGTAAATTATTAAAAGGAGTGAACCAATACAAAGGTCTGAGGACCACCTCAAGTAACAGAAGCAAAAGTGGATTTGTGTTTGTTGATGGTAATGAAATATTGTCTGTTGGTGAAATAACAGATGGGCTAAACCACTGATGACAATGGCTAAGGCATGTAATACATTTCACCACCATATAGAGACCACCCTGAATTCTAGGACACTTCCTGTTTGAAGAGCATATAAACCACATGGACTTTTAGTCTAATGTGAAGCCTTGCAGTTTGCTAGTCACTCTTATAAGTTCTGAATCGTGATTTTCTTAATTGGATTTATCTTGATCTGATCTTGGTATGATCTTGGATTGATCTTTGTATGATCCTGCCCTTATAAATTTCATGCAATCTCTGATTTTTTGTATATTGACTTTGACCTGTCACATGACGATGATTTTTGATCACATTTGGTACCTTATTTATTGTGGGGTTTTTTTTAGTTTTTTTTTACATGGATTGTCTGTGACCTTGAGGGCTTTTTTTTTTTTTTTTTTTTAAATAAACCTTAAAATAAATCTGCACATGGATCCTCACTTTGTCTCTGACATCCCTTTAACATACATATTGTCAGTATCAAATACAGCCCTTAGATCAAGGAGCAGGACAGCACTAAAGCTCCCTGAATCTGCAATCAGGAGAAGGTCATTAACAACTCTGGCAGTCTCAGAGCTATTGAAAATTCAGAATCCAGGAAGTGCTGCTATTTTTATCTGTCCATACAATAAAAGAGTTTAGGCTACTATTAATTACGTGAGAAATATGCATGCAAATATTCAGCAGTTTCTGAGTATTGTAAGGAAACAGTCTAACTGGCAGGACAATATGTTATATTTCTTCACTAACTGTAAAAATAGTGGTGGAAACAAAGCAGGAAAGACAGTTAACAGCAATTGTGTAATATTCTATGGGAGGGGTAAAATCCAATATCTCGCAATAGCTTGCTAATTAAACTATTAGTGTTGACCAATACATTATATCCCAAGGTTTCATAAATATTATTATTATTAATATTATTAGGGGTACACTGCCTTGTGCCCGATGCTCACTGGGATAGGCTCCAGGTTCCACGTGACCCTGAAAAGGATTAAGCAGTAGAAGATGGATGGATGGATGGATTAGGGGTACAAGCATGAAGTGCTGAAACTCTACAGTTTTTGTAAGGATTTTTATTAAAACACGAAGTGCTGAAACCCTATTGTAATCGTAGGGGTTGATGTTATTAGGGGTTCAACATGACCTGCTGAAACCTTATTGATTTGTAACTGATTTGTTTTATTAATTATTATTATTATTATTATGCCATAAAACTGATTGTGCAGACTAAACCATAAGGCCTAGAGACTTGAAATTTTGAGGGATGGTAGTACTCCTCCAGTCTACACGGCACAAAGTCTCATCCCAATCTGCCACACGGTGGCACTACAGTGATCAAGACAAAACTTTTTTTTAATGGTCGTAACTTTTGAACCGTTTATCATAGACTCAGCTGTCTCATGTCATTGGAATCTTTGGGTCAATCCAAACAAAATCAAGATGACCAAAACATAAATTTGGTGAGCAGTAGTAAAAAACAGCTTTTGACAAAATCCAAGATGGTCGACAGGAAGTACACTTGAATTTCAGATGTTGGTGTGCGTTCATTTTAGCATACTCAAGAAAATTATAGGAACTGTGAATTTAGCACAAATTATTGAAATGATGAGAGGAAAAAAATAAAAGTTGTTACAATTCTTGACCGCAAGGTGACAACTTGACAACAACAAGAAGTTGTAACAGTTCTTGAACACAAGGTGACAACTTGAGGACAACAACAACAACAACAACATCAACAATAGGGTGAGTAAAACACCTTCGGTGCTTGGCTCCCTAATAATAACTAGAAAAGTGCATTTCCTGAAGAAAATGCAGAGGGATTGCACCCCTTGTCACTAACGGGTTGATAGGGCATTGTCAGGTAGTACCTATAGTATCGGCTGTGGGCCCTAGCTTGTTCTTAGATGGTTGTAAGAGAATACTGCTCATAAATCTCAACACGTTTTTGGCCACTATAAGAAGAAACTCTCTTGAACCATTTCTGACACCAATATTATTGGGGCAATTATCTCACACACACACACACACACACAGAGAGAGAGAGAGAGAGAGAGAATAACAAACACAGTAAACAGAAAAGTTGTGACCCTGCCACAACTGGTTAACAGCACCTTCAGATTGCACAGGAGGATAGAAGGAAGAAGAGACAAATATTGTAGAGTAAGTTTTGTTTAGAAAAAAAAAAGATAAAATTGAAGCAGAGAAATCCGTAGCTTTTAAGCATCTGTAGCTTTTGAGCATCCGTAGCTTTTAAGCTACTAGGGGATATTTTAATTTTCTTTAAAGGTAGTGAGCGACTAAAACAAACTCTAAATTAATTTACTTTCTCCTGTCTCATTATGTTCCTGCATACATCTCCTGTATTAGATTTGAAACAGTTTTCTGGGGGATCTTCCAGGATCAGAGTGAGGCAGTTTGCAGAGCTGATAAAATTGCTTCAGAATTGCCTTAAGCATCAGACTGGTACCAGACATGAATCAAGCTATGCTCAACTGAGATACTGAACAAAGCTGGTTTGAATATGTATTCTACTTATTGCTTGTATTTTCTTATAATATTTATTTTAAACAGATTTCTTCCCTAGGCAGTCAGTGCCACATTCAGGGTGTTTGAGATGATGGTGCTGGCTTTCCTTAGACTTCTTTTATGGTAAGTGTGCTGCAGTGGTGGCAGACCAGTTTTCACCCCCCTCTCTAGAGCCTTTAAAAGGGTTGCATTAAAAGGGAGAAGATTGCATCAATGATAGCAGACTTGTTATCCTGAAGACTAGCCTCCACAAACAGTGTCTGCTGAACAGGGTGATAAAATAGGTGAGCTTATGACAGGGTGAAATGAAATCTGTCAGAAACTGCATGGAGCATTCAATTAAGAGAAAATGGTGATGCCACTCTGCTTGGCAATTACATGTATCTCCTCCAGGATAGATAGAACAAATCTCTCTCTGCTTGACTGCATCATGCATCATTTTCAAATGCATATTGATACTTTACTGCCTTTCTTTTCTACCTTTCTTTAAGATTGGCACCATTGGTATACACCAATCTGTTGGCTGTTATTTTTTCAATTCTGTATTTTCGCATATTTTTTCTATCCTGTATCCAGTATTTTTTGTGGTGTGTGGTGTATAATGTAGGGGTGTAACGTAATGGCAATATTTGGATCTTTATTCGTATCTGTCTAGTGCTCAAAATATTCATATCTGTTTTCATATTCAGTTTTAAACCTTTATGGGAACCCTATCTCTATTTAATTCAGGAAATCTTCCATGAGCTGTCTTTAAAGCTCTGCATTAAATTAAAAACCTTGCGCTTGCACGATATTTTTACGTTGTATGTTGCCACATGGCTTAGTGGTTAGCACGTTCGCCTCACACCTCCAGGGTCGGGGTTTCGTTTCCCACCACGGCCCTGTGTGTGGGGGGTTTGCATGTTTTCCCAGTGCTGTGGGGGTTTCCTCCAGGTACTCCGGTTTCCTCCCCAGTCCAAAGACATGCATGGTATGCGGATGCGGAGTAGTCTTTTCCTGGAAGGTAGCTTGGCATTATGATAACTTGGATTGCCAAAATGTGCTAGTGTGAGATTGAGGGAGTGCTCTTTATCCAAAATCCCCATAACTTATGTTTCTCAGTTGGAAATGTTTACAAGGCAAAATTGTGTGAAATGTACAATCTCTCTCAAGATGTTCACTGGTGTTCCCTTTCAAAGGGAACTCCACGTTGCGTTTAGCATAACACTTTGGGAGTGCCCTCGCATGGCATCTGAAGCTTGTGTAAAAGCATGCCTATTTATAGGCCTGCTGTGATCAGGTGACGTGGCAATTAAGCGCGTCGCGTGATATATATATGGCACCTGTGAACCGCGTCATCAGCCTTCTTATCTTCAGAGAGACTGCATGTTGGTCATTTGTGTAAAGAAACAAAAAGATGCTTCATTTCCTCTCTTTCTTTTCTCAAAATCTCTGGACTTTTCTATCCCTTTAAAAAAGAGAAGGAAAAAAAAGAATGAGCGAGAGAGAAAAGTATGAGTGAGAAAATTCAGGAAGTATGTTACACCTTGCTCCCGTTTCATCACAGGGGAGGAGTGCACACTTTCTGGGTGAAGTGTCTAGGGATGGACCATGCCAAGGCAGCCCTCGAGAGGTCTGACTGTACGCATTGTAACGCCTTACATTAGGCAGCTTCCTTCGCGACTCGCTCTCGTCTTGGAAGCCGATGCCAGTTGGATTTCAGAGCCTCATGGATCTCGGCCGGCCGTTGCCAAGGCAGCTAGCCATCACAGGTCCGGGGGATCTCATATGGATCTGGAAGAGGAGCCGAAGACGAGCGCTGCTCTATCTCTTGCTCTGTCTTCCGGGTCCAGCTCTCAGCTGGATTTTGGAGCTTGCGTCACGACTCCTCCTTCCACTATGGAAAGCCAAAAAAAAAAAAACTCAGAGGAGCCCGAAGGATGTTGTAAAAACTTAGAGCTGCATATAAAGAGCTGCTTTAAGTGATTACTAAGGCCAATTGAGCTTTTTTTCTCCCCAGTGAAAGTGAATCCCTCACACTGCAGAAAACTCCCCTTTTTTCCCAGAAGATATCATGCATGGGAAAACCATGCATAAGCCGTATTTATAACCCCACGATGTCGGATTATTCGGCCATTGTGGGGAATGAACAGCATGAATATTTAGATGTGCTGAAGGTGGAAGAGGCGCTTCCTCTCTCCATCGACTGCAGTTAATTTAGGGGGGCCAGCTTTGCCATCCAAGCCATGTAAGGCCACCGTGGCATTGGTGGGCACAGCCTATGCAATATTGGGTCTTGCTTGTGGGTCACTGCAGACAATGACAGTGTTGCAGGCCTACCAAACAGACCTGCTGAGTGAGCTCGACATATGGCGGCATTCAGCCAGTTCCTTCCCTATTGTGTCGAGTTCACCTGGGCCTCCATGAGTGAAGCCCAGGCTAGTGGTAGTGCGAGGGAGTCACAGAAGGCGCGTACGGCAGTCTGCCAATCCCCGTAGACAGCCAGGGGAACCGGGCAGCCACAGTCGTGGCCTGCTACTAGGCCTGATCTGAGAATGGTTTTAAAGGCCAAGCGGCCAAAAAGGAACGGTCCTGAGTGGCTGTGGAGGGACGTATCAGGGGGACATGAGGTTGTTAGGGCAGTTAGCCCCCAGTGCCACTGTAGGGCCTCCCCTAGCCAAGGCTGTCCCAAGTTTTCAGTGTTATCTGGTCAGTGAGCTTTCACAGTGCAACGAAAATCTGATGCTTTCCCTCCAATAGAATGTGGAATAGTTAACATCACTAAAAGACCATCTGGCTGCATGGAAACTACTGCCAAATGTGTTTCCATGGGTTCTGTCTACCATAGAAAAGGGTTACTGGGTCCAGTTCAGAGCTCAACCCCCCGGTTCAGAGGTGTTCTCACTACAGTAGTCAGCACAGACCAGAGCCCGATGTTAGCGCAGGAAGTAAGATCCCTCTTACTCTATGGGGCCATAGAACATGTACCCCATTCCCTGAAGGAGGGAGTTTTTTACAGCTGTTATTACCTGGTCCTCAAAAAATAGAGGAGTATGCGAACAATTTTAGATCTGCGTCATCTGAACCGTACTCTTCGGACATACGGGTTCAAGATGCTGATGCCCACCGTTCCACAGATTCAGTTTGAGGACTGGTTTGTGATGATAGATCTAAAAGGTGCATATTTCCACATATAAATATCGCCCAGTCATAGGAAGTTCCTGAGGTTTGCATTGGAGGCGACACATACCAAGATCGGGTTGTTCCCTTCAGGCTAGCTTTATCTCCTTGCACCTTCACAAAGTGCATGGATGTCATTCTGGCTCCACTGTTACTTCAGGGCATCCATGTACTAAACTGCCTGGATGACTGTTTAATCCTAGCATGATCAAGGGAACTGGTGGTTCAACATCGAGATGTTGTTCTCGCCCACATGAAGAGCTTGAGGCTCAAGTTGAACCTCAGAAAAGTATGCTTTCTCCAGTGCAGTGGACAACTTTTCTAGGGGGTATAAGGATTCTACTACAATGAGGGCGTTTCTATCCCCAACATGCATAGGGATGTCAACAACAAGCAAGGCAAAGCTGGGTCTTGGCATCCCCTCCAGTCTCTATGGGAGACTATTGGAGCTTATGGCAGCAGCAGCCAACGTCATACCATTGGGCCTATTGCACAGGAGACCGTTTCAGTGGTGGCGGAGAAGTTGGGGGTTTCGTCTGAGGATGAAACCTCTGAGAGTAATCAGTGTCACGCAGTGATGCCTACGTGCTCTGAGAATTTGAACACACTCTAGGGGTGTCTCCTTAGCGCAAGACGGTAATGACAGACACCGCCCTCATGGGCTGGAGTGTGGTCTTAGACAGCTGTCCAGCTCACGGTCTCTGGAGCAGCCCTCATCTGGAGTGGCATATAAATTGCCATATTTCTGTGGGCCATATTTCTAGCACTGATATGCCTTCTTCCTCAATTGAGAGGTCACCATGTGTTTACAGACAACACAGCGGTGGTCTCATATATTGACCACTAGGGAGGATTATGTCTGTGCCCCCTGTTCAGGCAGGCACAACTATTTCTTCACTGGGCAGAGGGAAAGTTTTGTCAGTGAGTGCAATGTACATTCTGGAGCAACTGGAATGTGGGGGAAGACATCCTGTTGAGGCAGGGGCTGAGGCCCAGGGATTGGTGGCTCCATCCACAAGTGTAGGAGTCCATATGGAGGAGGTTTTGCCAAGTGGGAGTGGATGTGTTCGCCTCCGAGGAGACAACACACTGCCCACTGTGGTTCGCCCTCACTCCTCCCGCACGATTAGGGTTGGACTCCATGGTGCACATGTGGCTCCCACAAGTTCTAACGAGAGTTTGCCAAGACTGTCTACGCCTGCTGCTAGTAGCAACTTATTGGCCAGCTCGAATATGGTTCTCAGAGACAATATCCCTGCTAGATGGCATTCTTTGGGAGATTTCCATCCGCAGGGATCTACTGTCTCAAGCCGGAGGGCTGATTTATCACCCTGGATTTATCACGGCAGAACTATGGAAACTGTGGGTCTGGCCCCTGAGGGGCACCAGCTCATAGATTCTGGTCTCACAACTTTGGTTGTAGAGACCATGTTGAACGCTAGAGCACCATCCATGAGGAAATTGTATCCGCTCAAGTGGCTCTTCTGCTGGCCCTGACATCTCTCAAGCTAGTAGGAGATCTACAAACCCTCTCTGTTGCCCCTTCCCGCCTTGACTTTACCCCTGGATTAGCCAAGGCCTTCCTTCCTGTATCCTAGGCCGGATTATATTCCTAAAGTGTCTACATCTGCTGCCCAGCCTGTGGTGTTGCAGGCTTTCTGCCCTCCTCCATTCCTCACACCAGAACAAAAGAGAATGCACCTGCTTTGTCCAGTAAGGGCTCTCTGTACTTGGCGTAAGTCAGAGCAGCTGCTGGTCTGCTTTGGCGGCGACAGTAGAGGTGATGCTGTGTCAAAGCAGTGCATCTCTAATTGGATAGTGGAAGCAATCTCTATCGCTTATGAGGCGCGTGGTCTCACTACACCTCTGGGACATAAGGGCTCATTCCACTGGGGGGGTCGACTCCTCAAAGGCTTTGTCCAACAGGGTATCCTTACAGGATGTGTGTGCTGCTGCAGGGTGGTCTACACCACACACATTCATTCGTTATTACAGCCTGGATATTCATTCAGCCCCGGGCACAAGTGTCTTGCAGTGACCAGCCATACCCTTGGTATGACGGAGTGGGTATTCTCGTTCCCATAGTGTTATGCTAAACGCAACGTAGAGTTCCCTTTAAAAGGGAATGTGTAGGTGTTACGTCAGGAGACGTATTGTGTGTGTGTGTGTGTGTGTGTGTGTGTGTGTGTGTGCTCTCTGTCTCTCTCTCTCTCTCTCTCTCTCTCCCCCTGTTTCACTCTCACAGGTCGCTCCACCCTAATTCAACGTGCTGACATGCTGCACCGGGATTGGAGAAGATTGGGTGTCATTTAAAAAGGTGGAAGGCCGATGTGTCGGGAGGAATGCGGATGTGTGGTTTATCTGTGATTGTGTGCATACCCATGAGTAGCGAATATTTTTCCCGGTGTTTGAGTGAGATCGCTTGCTTGTTGTATTGTGTGTGAGTGAAAGAAGTGAGTGGTAGGATCTTGTGTTGTCCCATTCCCCCGTATTGTTTTGTGTTGTGGCTGAGTGTACGCCTCTATTGTAAATAATCTTTCACTGTAAATATTTATATTCTACTAATCACGAAAGAGGTAGGGGTTGGGTGCCATTTATTTTTGGGTGTATCTCTTGTTCGCTGTTTTTGCCTCAGTTAGGGAGTCAGGTAAGACTCTGTATTTCCTTTTGAAAATACCTCTTTTTGTTAGGTAATTTAAATTGATACGGGACAAGATAGTGACTGTTCTGTTTATTACTTTGGCCTTGCCCAGCCCTGAAGAGATTTGCTTTCTTAGTGATTGTTTGTTTTGAATTGTTTCTTTCTTCTTTTCTTATAGTCATTAAATTTGTAAGATTTCAAAGATTTTGAAAGACGTGTGTTACCTCATTATTATTTTTGTTTATAATTTCTTTTATGTTACACCTCGACCCTAGACCGGGGTCGTAACATAAATTGGGCCCAATGTATTTTCAAAAGGAAATACAGAGTCTTACCTGACTCCCTAACTGAGGCAAAAACAGTGAACAAAAGATACACCCAAAAATAAATGGCACCCAACCCCTACCACATCCGCATTCCTCCCGACACATCGGTCTTCCGCCTTTTTAAATGACACCCAATCTTCTCCTCTCCAATCCCGGTGCAGCACGTCAGCACATTGAATTAGGGTGGAGTGACCTGTGAGAGCGAAACAGGGGGAGGGAGAGAGAGAGAGAGCATGCGCACACACACACATACACATACACAATACGTCTCCTGCCGTAACACTAGGTTACACGTGTAACCCTGTTCCCTGAGAAGGGAACGAGATGTTGCCTAGCTTTGTCATACCAGGGCAGGCCTGTGAATTGCATCTTTGCTTCAGATAATAGAGGATGACGGCGCGGTTCACAGGTGCCATATATATAAATCACGCGACGCACTTAATTGCCACGTCCTAGGTCGTTTCGTCCTGATGGCCTGCACCCCAGCAGCCTCGGAGCGGAACTGCTGTCTGACAACATCTCCAAGGCGCTACACTCCAAGTGACTGCCTAACGTAAGTACATCTTCCGACAATAACAACGTTAATTATAATCAATGTTCAATTAATAGTCCAGCACCTGTAGTACATACTCTAGAGACTGTGTCTGTTCCCCGAGCTATAAAAATACATAGAAAATCTCGGAAAGTCTGTCTTCGTAGCCTAATTAACATAAAATTAAATCATATTGAATACACAGCCAGCACTTTTAATCTGAAGCTAGGACTATTAAACATTAGATCTCTTGCGTCTAAGGCTCTTATTGTTAACGAAATCATTACTGATCAGGAATGTAATTTAATGTGTTTAACGGAAACTTGGATTAAACCAAACGAGTACATAGCATTAAATGACGCCAGTCCTCCTGGATACAGTTATGTACATCAGCCTCGTTCAACTGGTAGAGGAGGAGGTGTTGGTCTCATCCATAGTAAAAATCTAGGCGTCACACAAAAACCTAGTTATAAATTTAATTATTTTGAAATTCTTTATACCGGTATAAGTTATGTAGCCACAAAAAATAAGTCAATTCCTCTAATTATTATTTATAGACCCCCAGGGCAATATACTGATTTTCTTAGTGAATTTGCAGACTTTGTCTCAAACCTGGTTGTGTCTGTAGATAAAGCATTAACCGTCAGAGATTTTAATATTCATTTTGATAACCTGGAAGACCCTCTAAGAATAGCGGTTGTGTCCATCTTAGACTCAGTAGGGATTAATCAGAACGTAATCGGGCCTACTCATAATGGTGGTCACACTCGACCTGATACTAACATACGGATTAATTATAGAAAATATTGTAATTTTTCCGCAGTCTGAAGTTGTCTCAGACCATTATCTTATCTCATTCATAATACATATTGATCATAATATTTCCACCTTGCCTCGCTACCGCGTAAAATGTACCTACACATCAGCTACTGCACTGAGCTTCATAAATAACCTCGCAGAAACATCAATTAGATTTGGATCACCATCAGATCCGATAGAACTCGATCAGGCGACTGAAAGCTTGGAGTCAACACTCCGCTACACGCTAGATAGAGTGGCTCCACTCAAAAGAAAAATAATTAGAGAGAAAAAATTAGCACTCTGGTATGACGATCAAACGCGTACCTTAAAACAGACAACTCGCCAAATAGAACGTAAATGGCGTCAAACCAAACTGGTGATATTCCAAACAGCATGGAAGGAGAGCCTACTGAAATATAGAAAATCTCTTGGCGATGCTAGAAAAATCTATTTCTCCACCTTAATAGGAGATAACAAAAACAATTCTAGATTCCTATTCAACAGGGTAGCAAAATTAACTAGGAATAAAACCACTACAGAGAAAAACACTCAATCATTACATAGCAGTGAAGATTTCATGAAATTTTTCATTGATAAGGTTGAAAATATTAGACGTGTGTCACAATTCAAGGTTGAGCCAGAAGCAGATGCAGATGCAGATAAAGACATTTATTTAAAGAAACGTACTAAGAAACAAATACACGATGACAACCTTGAAACACACTGTGGCAAGAAACAAACATCAAGACATGAACAACGGGAGTCTAGGACACTACTTGGTAGAATACTGTGGCAAAACTAAACATAGACTAACAAGATCAAGAAACATGGAACACAGCGGTCTAAGACAACGAAAGACAAACAAACCGTGCAGACACGGACTATATATATACACAGGAGTGCTCATTAACCAAAACGTGAATCAGGTGCAGGTGGTCATGTGACAACTAGTGCAGTGCAGTGGCTGATGGGAAATGGAGTCCAGAGTTTCTTGATACGTGACAGAACCCTCCCCCAAGGGCACTACTCTCGGAGCGCCCAAAATTATACGTCCTCCCTCTGGTGGTCCTGGTCCCCTGGGATAAATGTCCCCAGCAAAACCAGGAGGCCGGGCAGCTTCCACAATGGCATAGGGAGGCTGAGATATTTCCTCAGCTGAACATGAAAGCGGGGCGATGTCCTCGGCAAAGCATGAAAGCGGGGCAACGTCCTCCACGGGACAGGAGAGGGGAGCGATGTTCTCCATGAGACTCAAGGGGGGAGCGATGTTCTCCGCGAGGCCAGGGAGAGGAGCGAGGTTCTCCGCGAGGCCAGGGAGAGGAGCGACGTCTTTAGCGGAACATGGAGGCAGAGCGACGACCTCAGCGGAGCAGGATGGCAGAGCGACGATCTCAGAGGAGCAGGAAGGCAGAGCGACGTCCTCGGCGGAGCATGAAGGCAGAGCGACGTCCCCGGCGGAGCATGAAGGCAGAGCGACGACCTCAGCCGAGCAGGAAGGCAGAGCGACGTCCCCAGCCGAGCATGAAGGCAGGGCGAAGTCCCCCGTGCGGCCAGGGAGAGGAGCGTGGGTCTCCGTGCGGCCAGGGAGAGGAGCGTGGGTCTCCTCGAAGCAAAAGGGGGGGAACACTAGTTGCCAAGGAGCAGGGGGACTGAGCGACGACCTCAGCTGAACAGGCGGGCTGAGCGACGACCTCAGCTGAACAGGCGGGCTGAGCGACGACCTCAGCTGAACGGGGAGGCTGAGCGACGACCTCAGCTGAACGGGGAGGCTGAGCGACGTCCACAGCTGAACAGGGCAGCGGGACAGCCTCCTCGGCTGTGCAGGGCAGCGGGACAGCCTCCTCGGCTGTGCATGGCAGCGGGACAGCCTCCTCAGCCTGTCCCTCTGAGGTCGCCATGTTGACCTCAGGTGAGAGCTCCACAGCTGAGACCTCCCTGTAGGCCTCAGGCTGGAGCCCTGCTGTCCTCATTGCCCCCCCCCAAAAAAATTTCTGGGCCAGCCTTCACCTCTGGACTGCGCAGCAAGGTGTGCCTCCCCTGCAGTGGAAAGCCCCAGATGCTCAGGTTACTCTGCTGGCTGTGTTGCAAGGTGGACTGTGGCGTGAGCGGAGCTTGGCGGTGCGTGTCGGCGGACTGTGGCGTGAGCGGAGCTTGGCGGTGCGTGTCCGCGGACTGTGGCGTGAGCGGAGCTTGGCTGGGCATGAGCGGCATTTGGTCATTTGGGTCAGTAGGCCTGAACGTGAACTCAGGGACGTGAGGCTTGGCTTGGACCTTCCTGACTGGAGGCTGGACCTGGAGCTCAGGGACTGGAGGCTGGACCTGGAGCTCAGGGACTGGAGGCTGGACCTGGAGCTCAGGGACTGGAGGCTGGACCTGGAGCTCAGGCACTGGAGGCTGGACCTGGAGCTCAGGCACTGGAGGCTGGACCTGGAGCTCAGGCACTGGAGGCTTGACTTGGATCTTAGGGACCTGAGACTTGACTGGGATTTGGATATCAGGGACCTGACACTTGACTGGGACTTGGATATCAGGGACCTGAGACTTGACTGGGACTTGGATATCAGGGACCTGAGACTTGACTGGGACTTGGATATCAGGGACCTGAGACTTGACTGGGACTTGGACTTTCCTGACTGGAAGCTTGGCTTGGATCTCAGGGACTGGAGGCTTGGCTTGGATCTCAGGGTTGAGCTCTGTATGACGTTGCCTGTAGTAGTGGGTAAACGGCAGGGCAGGTTCGCCCTCCAGACTTACCCCCCTGAGAAGTTGTTCTAGCTCCTTCTTCGCCTCCGGACTCCCGAATCGCAACATGAAATCCCCCACAAACTGTTCTACACCGTCCAGGTTCCTACAGTGCTTCTCCAGTTTTAGCTGCACCCATTGACGGGCTGGTCCAAAGAACCGGGACCACATAAATCGGAGCCATTGCTTCTCCTCTGGCTTAGGGTCTAACAGGCTGGCGAAATAGTATTGACAGTCTACCAGGAAATACTCTGGGGCACCGAAAAATCCGTCAAATGGGTCCGGAAGCTCCATAGATGTCCATTGTGGGAAGTGGACGGAGTCTATAGCGGGGACGGTTGGCGTTGACTTCCGGGTTCTGCGTCTCCTCCGTTCTCCTGCTGCTTCCATCGTGGAGGCGATCTGCTGCTTCTGATAGTAGGTCTTTCGTTCTGTCACAATTCGAGGTTGAGCCAGAAGCAGATGCAGATGCAGATGCAGATAAAGACATTTATTTAAAGAAACGTACTAAGAAACAAATACACGATGACAACCTTGAAACACACTGTGGCAAGAAACAAACATCAAGACATGAACAACGGGAGTCTAGGACATTACTTGGTAGAATACTGTGGCAAAACTAAACATAGACTAACAAGATCAAGAAACATGGAACACAGCGGTCTAAGACAACGAAAGACAAACAAACCGTGCAGACACGGACTATATATATACACAGGAGTGCTCATTAACCAAAACGTGAATCAGGTGCAGGTGGTCATGTGACAACTAGTGCAGTGCAGTGGCTGATGGGAAATGGAGTCCAGAGTTTCTTGATACGTGACACTTAGTAAGGTTGAGGATTGTGTAAAGGACATTAGACGTTGGATGTTAACTAACTTCCTTTTACTTAATTATGATAAAACAGAAATACTATTATTAGGATCACGTGTAGCTAGAAATAATCTTTCTGATCACACGGTTACTCTGGATGGACTTTCTGTTTCAACATGTACAGCAGTTAAAGACCTTGGAGTGATTATTGACTCCAACCTATCATTTGATGCTCATGTAGATAATATTACTAGGATAAATTTCTTTCATCTCAGAAATATCTCTAAGATAAGAAATATATTGTCACTACATGATGCAGAAATACTAGTTCATGCATTCATCACCTCTAGATTAGATTACTGTAATGCCTTACTGTCTGGATGTTCCAGTAGGAATATAAACAAACTCCAGTTAGTCCAGAATGCAGCTGCTAGAGTCCTAACTAGAACTAGAAGATACGACCCTATCACACCAATATTATCAATACTGCATTGGCTCCCAGTGGAATCCCGCATTAACTATAAAATACTATTATTAGCCTATAAAGCACTAAACGGTCTCACGCCACAGTATCTAAGCGACCTTTTGGTTTTCTATCATCCGCCACACCTATTAGATCAAAAGATGCAGGCTATTTGACGGTACCTCGAATAGTGAAGGCTACAGCAGGGGGGAGAGCTTTCGCTTATAGAGCCCCACTGTTATGGAACAGTCTTCCTATTAGTGTTCGGGACTCAGACACAGTCTCAGTGTTTAAGTCTAGGCTTAAAACGTATTTGTTTACTCAAGCCTACCCTGACTAGACTTTCTATTATACTAATTCCCAGTCCTAATAATCTTTTCTCTCCCTCTCTCCTTCTGCCGAGCCACAAACGAATTTATGGAGATACTAGAGATCCAGATCCTTTCTGCCTCTGGATGGAGCTCAAATATTCTCCAATTCCAGACTGCTGGGACTACGGCTGCTCCTAAGGCCATACAGACTTCATATAAGTCGATAATTAACTTTTTCACATTATCTGTTGTTACCCAGATGAGGATGGGTTCCCTTCTGAGTCTGGTTCCTCTCAAGTTTTCTGACTCTTAAAACAACTTAGGGAGTTTTTCCTTGCCACCGTTGCCACTCAGTGGCTTGCTCAGTTGGGATAAATTCGCGCCTTTAATATCTGTATACCATGTTGATGTTTCTGTAAAGCTGCTTTGAGACAATGTCTATTGTAAAAAGCGCTATACAAATAAAATTGAATTGAATTGAATTGAATTACAGTGAAGTACTGATATCCACTTCTCCTGGTCCCCCTTAAATCAAACAAGTGAGACAAGTCAAAATCTTCACCAATCTTGACCTAGGAAGTGATTACAACCTGATCCTTATCAGAGAGGGGGACAAATGGAAGACAGTGTTTATTACCAACTCTGGTCACTATGAATATTTGGTAATGTCAAATGGACTTGTTAACATACCATCCACCTTCTAAGTATGTATTAGTGAAATTCTGACTGAATTCCTGAACTCTTGCTTTGTAATTGACATTGATCTACTCAAAGTCTGAAGCTGAGTGTGTCTCACAGGCTTATTACAGAAACTACTTATAAATAACCTATACATGATGTTAGAAACACATGAATTTCACCAGACCTCTGTTAGGTTAATAGGGTACATTCTGGACAAAGGAGGTGTGGAGATGGACCACAGCAAGGTGGTGGCTGTGACTTTGTGTGTCATATATCAAAGTAACAGTGGACTTCAGTTGCCATCAGCCACTGCACTGCACTACATGTCACATGACCACCTTCACCTGATTCACGTTTCTGTTAATGAGCACACTTATATATAGCCATTGTCTGCACTGTTTCTCTGTCTTTCATTTGTCTTAGACTCCTGTGTTCCATGTTACCATGTTTCTTGATCTTATTAGTTCATGTTTAGTTTTGCCACAGTATTATGCCAAGTTGTCTTAGTGTCTTTGTTTTGGTGTTCGTTTAATAAACTATTTGAAATTCTGTGATTGCTTCCGAACTCCAACCTTGAAATGTGACGTTGTGGCCTCAACCCATAACAGCCAAAGAATTACACTGCTTTCTTGGGTTTGCAAATTTCTCATGAAATCATGAAACCGCCAACAGTAATTTGACTGAGGACCTTAGAGTTCTTGGAGCAGAATATTTGCACAGGAGAAAGGAGATTTAGGTGGGAGCTAAACCATTAACAGCTTTAAAAATAAACAATAAAACTTTAAACTGGATCCTGTAGTGGAGAGAAAGCCAGTGCAAGGAGGCCAAAACGGGGTGATGTGTTTTCATTTCTTGGTGCCAGTGAATATTCCACAAGCTGTATTTTGTACTAACTGTTACCAATCAACAAATGCCTTGAGTTGATTTCATGATCAAATCAGGGGTCGAATAAAATCCTAGGACTCCTCACCTAACATAATGCTCCAGTACTCCTGAATTATTTCATAGAATATGTGTATATTTGGATGGGACAAAGGCAATAAGTTCTAATTTGTTTTCATTTAATTCAAGAAAATTGTTAGCCATCCAAGTATTAATATTCTTAATGCATGCATTGATGTGTTGTAGTAAGCACAGATCATTAGGTTTTACAGGAAGATAACACCAGCTGTGTGACACCAGCATAACAGTGAAAAGAAATATGATATTTTATGCATGTACAATGAAAAAAGGATAGGCCCCAATATGTTTCTTTGGGAAACACCACAATCAGTGGTGGTGGTAGATGAATAGAAGCTAACGATGCTAAATGAGAAAGTCCTACAGTATGCCTGAGGTAGGACTTAAACATGCTTAGCACATTCTCCTACAGTCCAACCATGCAAGCAAGTGTTGATGATGGCTAAACCACTTGGGCCTGTAATTTCAATCCTTTCTTCAAATGTCTCCTTTTTGATGAGAAAGGACAATATCCTGAGGGGATGTAGTGAGCTTTATGTGGGCAATAACATATTTTTAAAATGAATGAGAAAAAGGATGTAATTGGTTAAGAATTGCAGAACATTCTGGATCTGGTGGAAGGTCATTGGCATTAGGCATAAAATGTAGTCTGATGTTTCAGTTTTACTCATAAAAAAGTGCAGAATGTCCTCACAGGTTTTAAGGGATGCCTCAACATTCTGACAAACTGGAGGGTTGATTAATGAGTTAATTGTACAAATGAAAATTTTAGGTCTATGGCTATGTTGGCAATAATATCTGAGACATAATGTTTCCTACCTGTTTTCATAACACAGACAAACAGACAGATAAAAAATCAACTGGTATTTTCCAGTCTTCGACTGTTCAGGTGATTCTGTTCCTATGATAGCCTCTGATTCTTGTTCTTGGATGACAGGAGTGGAAACTGATGTGGTCTTCTGCTGTTGTAGCCCAGCCATCTCAAAGTTTGATGTGTTGCATGTTCCAGATGCTTTTCGGCTCGTCACGGTTGTAAAGAGTGCAAGATTAAAATATGCTCATTTTATTAACATATAAGTGACCGAGCAGTTGAACAGTGGATGATTATACAGTAATTATAGAGGGTTTTCTTCACACAGGAGGATTATAGAGTGTAATCTAGTGGGTGGGTTTGGAGAGGGTAAACAAGAAAGGGGAAATGGTCTTGCATTTAAAAGTAAGTGTGATTATAGACCCAGCCAGCATGTTCAATTCAATTAAATTTTATTTGTACAGCACTTTTTACAATAGACATTGTCTCAAAGCAGCTTTACAAAAATACATAAACATGGTATACAGATATTAAAAGTGCAAATTTATCCCAATTGAGCAAGCCGGTGTCGACGGTGGCAAGGAAAAACACCCTAAGATGTTAAGAGGAAGAAACCTTGAGAGGAACCAGACTCAGAAGGGAACCCATCCTCATCTGGGTAACAACAGATAGTGTGAAAAAGTTCATTATGGTTTTATATGAAGTCTGTTTGGCCTTAGAAGCAGCCGTAGTCCCAGCAATCTGGAATTGGAGTAGATGAGAGCTCCATCCAGAGGTAGGGGATCCGAACGGATCAGGCATGTCCGGAGAGCAGAGAGGTTCAGGATCTCTAGTATCTCCATAAATTTGTGTTTGGCTCAACAGAAGGAGAGAGGGAGAGAAAAGATTATTAAGACTGTGCTTAGCGTAACAGAAAGTCTAGTCATGGTAGGCTTGAGTAAACAAATACGTTTTAAGCTTAGACTTAAACACTGAGAGTGTGTCTGAGTCCCGAACACTAATTGGAAGACTGTTCCATAACTGTGGGGCTCTGTAAGAGAAAGCTCTTCCCCCTGCTGTAGCCTTCGCTATTCAAGGTACCATCAAATAGCCTGCATCTTTTGATCTAAGTAGGCGTGGCGGATGATAGAAAACCATGGAAAGTCACCTAGATACTGTGGCGTGAGACCATTTAGTGCTTTATAGGTTAATAATAGTATTTTATAATCAACGCGAGATTTTACTGGGAACCAATGCAGTGTTGATAAGATCGGGGTGATGTGGTCGTATCTTCTGGTTCTAGTTAGGACTCTAGCAGCTGCATTCTGGACTAACTGGAGTTTGTTTATGCACCTACTGGAACATCCAGACAGTAAGGCATTACAGTAATCTAGTCTACAGGTGATGAAAGCATGAACTAATATTTCTGCATCACGTAGTGACAATATATTTCTTATCTTAGAAATATTTCTGAGATGAAAGAAGGCTATCCTAGTAATATTATCTACATGAGCATCAAATGATAGACTGGAGTCAATAATTACTCCAAGGTCTTTTACTGCTGCACATGATGAAACAGAAAGTCCATCCAGAGTTACTATGAGATCAGAAAGCTTACACGTGGTCCTAGTACAAGTATTTCTGCTACTCGTGGTCTGAATCAGAATTAAGTAAAAGGAAGTTAATAATCTTCCAACGTCTAATGTCCTTTACACATTCCTCAACTTTATTAAGCTGCTGTCTGTCCTCTGGCTTTGCTGAAACATACAACTGTGTATCATCAGCATAACAGTGGAAGCTAATTCCATGTTTTTATGAATAATTTGACCGAGAGGTAGCATATATAAAGTAAAAAGCAGTGGGCCTAAAACAGAACCTTGTGGAACACCAAATTTAACCTCGGTATGCGTGGAGAAGTCTCCATTTACATCTACGAACTGATACCGAGCCAGGAGAGGACCGTTCCCTTAATTCCAACAACATTTTCTAATCTATCAAGGACAATAGTATGATCTATAGTATCAAAAGCTGCAGTAATCTATAGAGTATCTATAGATCTATAGTATCAAAAGGTCGAGTAATACAAGCAGCGAGACACAACCCTGATCAGAGGCCAGTAGTAGGTTGTTTACTACTTTAACTAACGCTGTCTCTGTGCTATGATGAGTTCTAAACCCCGACTGATACATTTCATGAATGTTATTCCTATGTAAGTACGAGCATAGCTGCTGTACTACAACCTTTTTTAATATCTTGGAGGTGAAGGGGAGATTTGATATAGGTCTGGACTCAAATGCTGGGCAGTTGAGAGGGGTCAAGGTCAGGTTTTTTAATCAGGGGTTTAATAACTGCTAATTTAAGTGATTTAGGTACATAGCCAGTGCTAAGGTAAGAATTGATTACATTTAAAAATGGTTCAATTACTCCAGGACAAATCTGTTTAAAGAAACAGATCTAGTATGCAAGTTGATGATTTTGCTGAAGAGATTAATGTAGCTAGTTCGGTCTCTCTAAGGGGAGTAAAACATTCTAAACATTGATCTTATGTTGCTATATTATCGGTTATAGGGTTAGTTATAATACTGTCCGGTTTTAATTTAATAGCCTGAATTTCACATCAATATTTTCAATCTTACTAATGAAAAATTTCATGAAATCTTCACTGCTATGTAATGATTGAGTGCTTCTTTCTGTAGTGGTTTTATTCTTAGTTAATTTTGCTACTGTGTTGAATAGAAATCTAGAAGTGTTTTTGTTATCTCCTATTAAGGTGGAGAGATAGACTTTTCTAGCATCACTAAGAGATTTTCTATAGTTCAGTAGGCTCTCCTTCCATGGTGTTTGAAATGCTACCAATTTGGTTTGACGCCATTTACGTTCTATTTGGCGAGTGGTCTGTTTTAAGGTACGCGTTTTATCGTTATACCAGGATGCTATTTTTTTCTCTCTAATTAATTTTCTTTTGAGTGGAGCCACTCTCTCTAGCGTGTAGCGGAGTGTTGACTCTAAGCATTCAGTCACCTGATCGAGTTCTGTCGGATCAGACGTTGATCCAAATCTAATTGATGTTTCTGCGAGGTTATTTATGAAGCTCGGTGCAGTAGCTGATGTGAAAGTACGTTTTACATGGTAGCGAGGCAAGGTGGAAATATTATGATCAATACATATTATGAACGAGATAAGATAATGGTCTGAGACAACTTCAGACTGTGGAAAAATTACAATATTTTCTATATTTAATCCGTATGTTAGTATGAGGTCAAGAGTGTGACCTCCATTATGAGTAGGTCCGATTACGTTTTGATTAAGCCCTACTGAATCTAAGATGGACACAACCGCTGTTCCCAGAGGGTCTTCCAGGTTATCAAAATGAATATTAAAATAACCGACGATTAATGCTTTATCTACAGACACAACCAGGTCTGAGATAGTCTGCAAATTCACAAAAAAAATCAGTATATGGCCCTGGGGGTCTATAAATAATAATTAGAGGAATTTACTTATTTTTTGTGGCTACATATTTTATACTGGTATAAAGAATTTCAAAAGAATTAAATTTATGACTAGGTTTTTGTGTGACGCCTAGATTTTGACTATGGATGAGACCAACACCTCCTCCTCTACCAGTTGAACGAGGCTGATGTACATAACTGTATCCAGGAGGACTGGCTTCATTTAATGCTATGTACTCATTTGGTTTAATCCAAGTTTCCGTTAAACACATTAAATTACATTCCTGATCTGTAATGATTTCACTAACAATAACAGCCTTAGACGCAAGAGATCTAATGTTTAATAGTCCTAGCTTCAGATTAAAGGTGTTGGATGTACATTCAGTATGATCTAATTTTATGTTAATTAGGTTACTAAAACAAACTTTCCGAAATGTTCTATGTATTTGTATAGCTCGGGGAACAGACACAGTCTCTATAGTATGTACTACAAGTGTTGAACTTTTAATTGAACATTGCTTATGATGAATGTTGCTATTGTAGGAAGATGTACTTATGGTAGGCAGTCACTTGGTGTGCAGTGCCTTGGAGATGTTGTCTGACAGCAGTTCTGCTCCGAGGCTGCTGGGGTGCAGGCCATCAGGACGAAACAACCTAGGACACTCACAGAACAGATTCCAATTATTAACAAACAGCAGATTCTGTTCATTACACCAAGAAACTAACCAGTCATTCAAAGCAAGAAGTCTACTGAACTTTTCAGCTCCACGTCTGTATGTGGGAAGAGGTCCAGAGACGATGATCTTCGTGGTGACTGATGTGCCTTGTATCGTCTTGATCAGGCTGACGAAGTCCATTTTCAGAACCTCCGTCTGCTGCAGCCTTATGTTGTTTGTCCCCGTGTGTAGCACACCCGCTCCAATGCACTCATCCTTCTTCAGGATCCCGGGTACCTGCGCAGCGACATCAAGGACACGGGCACCAGAAAAACAATGTGTGTGCACCTTACCCTTTGTTGAAGCGATGAGGATGTTTCACACAATGGAGTCCCCGATGATCACAGCGTTTGGTCTGGTCTGACGGAGAGGGGCGAAGCGGTTCCTGGTTGGGATCTCAAACATTGAGGTGGAGAGGTCCTCACCCGGGGTATGGCTCTTGCCTTTCGCTGCAGGTGCACCCAAGGTCCGTGGCGAGTTGGCGCCGGCGTGATGGAGACCTCAGCTGGATAAGTCTTGGGTGCACGGTCCCTGCACAGAGAAACACACGGCGTAGAG
Source organism: Ictalurus furcatus (assembly GCF_023375685.1). Lineage (NCBI taxonomy): Eukaryota > Metazoa > Chordata > Actinopteri > Siluriformes > Ictaluridae > Ictalurus > Ictalurus furcatus. Next base: position 12,998,740 of record NC_071265.1, on the reverse strand, counting down.
GGGCTGGGAGTGGTAATACCACGCTGCGTGCTTACCTTGGATGAGTAGGCGGAAGTACAAGATGTTTCCAGAGCGGTTCTTCGCTCCAGCAGCTGGGCCTGCTTGTCGAGTAGGTCACGGATCTGTTTCTCCAAGATCCTCCAGTTCCAGCAGCACCACGTGCAGCTTGAGCGAGTCCTCATCTGCACTCAAAAGCGGAAAACCAACCGACATGTTTGGTTTAAAAAACAGCGGTAAATGAGATAAATGTGAAATGTAAACAAGGCTAGCGGTAAGGTGATGCTAGTAGGAAGTTTGTTTGGAAGGGTTTCAAGAAAAAAGCCTCTACTCACATCCAAAAACAAACTCAAGTGTCTTCAGTTTGCCAGACAGCACTGGAACTTCAAATGGGATCGGGTTCTATGGTCAGATGAAACCAAAATAGAGCTTTTTGGCAATAAATGTTTTTCTGCCAGAGGACCTGGACATTTTGTTAGGATACATGGTATTCAATTCAATTCAATTCAATTCAATTTTATTTGTATAGCGCTTTTTACAATAGACATTGTCTCAAAGCAGCTTTACAGAAATATCAACATGGTATACAGATATTAAAGGTGCGAATTTATCCCAACTGAGCAAGCCACTGAGTGGCGACGGTGGCAAGGAAAAACTCCCTAAGATGTTTTAAGAGGAAGAAACCTTGAGAGGAACCCGACTCAGAAGGGAACCCATCCTCATCTGGGTAACAACAGATAGTGTGAAAAAGTTCATTATGGATTTATATGAAGTCTGTATGGCCTTAGGAGCAGCCGTAGTCCCAGCAGTCTGGAATTAGAGAAGATTTGAGCTCCATCCAGAGGCAGAAAGGATCTGGATCTCTAGTATCTCCATAAATTCATGTGGGGCTCGGCGAAAGGAGAGAGGGAGAAAAAAGATTATTATGACTGCGAAGTAGTAGAACAGAATCTAGTCAGGGTAGGAAATGGACTCTATCAAATATCAACAGATATTAAATGAAAACCTGACTGCCTCTACCAGAAAGCTTAAAAGGGGCCGTGGTTGTATTGACTGAAAGGGTGCCAATAATTGTTGCACACCTATATTTAACAAAGACATATATATTTTTGGATAAACCTGTGTCTTGTAGGCAATTGTTTGATATCCATGAGAGCAGAGTATTTTTGTAAATTTTCTGAACAAAAGATCAAAAGGTTAATAAAATTATACAAATGTTTATACACCAACAACAATAACCAATATCTATACTTTAACTCCTTAACTGTTTAATAATCTTAAACCTACGCTCTAAAATCAAATGTTTGACAACTTCTAATGAAATTAAGTTCAACCAACGAACTACATTGAGTTAGAGAAGTTACCTTTTCCTCTACAATCAAATGTATTTTCACTTAACACTTAATTAATAATTTCTATAATAAACACACATTTTAAGTTGATAACTCAAAAAAATTAAGTTGTTGCACATAGTTTTTTCACATTATTTAAAAGGAATTTAAGTGTTATGTACTTCATTACCATAATTAAGTTGGCAATCATTTTAAAAATTAAGTTGCTCCAATTAGATTTTCTCCAGTAGAATGCAGCCTTTTAAACCAAGAAAAAATACTAACTTTAAGTTGTATAAACAATAGTAACTAAAATTTGGTGTAATTTACAATACAAATGTCATACCTAACATCTCTGCAGGTTTTATAGACATAAAAGCACTGAATGAAATGAGCAATATAAACAAAAAATAAACACTCTTCATCTACTACATTTATCCCTCTCATAGAAACACCGTCCAAAGGCTGCTCATTTTGGTCAAAGAGCAAATTGACTACAATGGAGCTAGAAGGCTATCTATGTGAATGACAAAAGATTTTTAAAAATGTGTCAATACATGCGTCACGTTTTTAACATAATGAAGGTTAGGATGGATACAAGTGCAGATAAGAGCTTTTAATAAAGAGAGGCAATCAATTGATTAATTAATCAATTAATGCAGAAATTTCAGTTTAAATTACACACAATATTAAGTTGATGTAATTATCAACATATTATGTCAACACAACTCATCAAAATAATGTTTGCAACTTAAAATATTTAATTAAATCAATAAATTAGAATTTTTATCTTGCAACCACACATTTAATTAAGTTGTGGTAATAGGTCCCCTGAATTACTTTTTAGAGTGTAACCATGTTATTCAATTATTTGAAAACTTGTAGCATAAATAATTTAAGCCTTTTTAAAATGATCTCTTTACTCAACTCATAAGATTTTCAAAAATCTAACAAATATGGTTTTTAATTTAACAATAATATTAATAATAACAATAATGTAACTGTTTAAAAATATTTACCTTACATTTTTTTAACTGCATTCCAAAAGCGGTGGCTTAGTGGTTAGCACGTTTGCCTCACACCTCCAGGGTCCGGGGTTTGAGTCCTGCTGGGGCCATGTGTGTGCGGAGTTTGCATGTTCTCCCCGTGCTGCGGGGGTTTCCTCCGGGTACTCCGGTTTCCTCCCCCAGTCCAAAGACATGCATGGTAGGCTGATTGGCGTGTCTAAAGTGTCCGTAGTGTATGAATGGGTGTGTGAGTGTGTATGTGATTGTGCCCTGCGATGGACTGGCACCCTGTCCAGGGTGTACCCTGCCTTGTGCCCGATGCTGCCTGGTATAGGCTCCAGGTTCCCCATGACCCTGAAAAGGAGTAAGTCGTAGAAGATGGATGGATGCATTCCAAAAGACCATTAGAATGTGTGAAGGAGAGGGGAAATATTCCATCCCAAAATACATCCGGATATGAAATATTAACTCACAGTATGTAAGGACATTCAGTTCACTCACTCATTGCATATAGTATATGCTCTGTGTCTTTCTGTACCAGTTGTTACCATGCTGTTGTTTATTATAGGCTATCCTGTTTTTGACCCTAGTGCTTTGTTATTTTCTTTGACAGTGGTGAAAAACAAATAATCCAGATTGACTAAAATATTAAACATAGCTGTACCACAACTAAATTAGGACCACCTTACACTAATTGATCCCTTTATTAATATTACACTGTGTAACATACATTTTTGTTCCTGGGTAATAAGTGTTACTTTTTAATTGCTTATGCCTCAAAAGTATAGAAAATGGCTATTAATCCCCTCAAACTGTACTTTTGGTACCAGGACACCTATTTTAAATTTAAAATTTTAAAATTTACCTATTTTACCGATCATTGAGAAAATGGGTCTTTTCCTTCACATAAAGTCAGTTAAACAACAACGTATTAATCAAAATTAACATATATTTATACTAGTTGTATAAAAATGAGCACAAAAGATTTTGATGAGTAGTTATGAAAAAATTGCCGCAAAAGATTTAGAAGTGAGTAGTTTTTCATGGTTTACGATTATATTGTAAATCACTTTCACAAAGCAGCCCCCAAATGTAGTCTCCCATAATGTTCTCATTATATTGTCCTTGGTAGTGGCATTCAAAGTCCAATATATCCAGGTGGAAGTGCTTGCCTTGCTCCTCAGAATGTGCTCCAATGGATGAGATGAGCATCAAGGATATGGACTTTGAGAGACATCCTGCAGCCCATTGTTCCATAGTTCTTTATCAGATTCTCAATCAGCTCCACATAGTTTTTGCCTTTGTTATTTCCCAGGATGCCCCGAACCACTGTGATGAAGCTGTTCCAAGTTGCTTTCTACGTCCAAGTGAGCATCTTGGGGAATTCCTTGAACTCCAGGATCATCTTTATCTGTGGTCTGATGAAGACACCAGCTTTGACTTTTGCCTCAGACAGCTTAGGAAAGACGTCTTGAACGTACTTGAAGGCTGCTGTCCCTGAGACAAATTGTTTCATAATGCCCAATTTGATGTGCTGTGGTGGCATCAGCACCTTTTGGGGGTCCACCAATGGCTCCCACTTAACACTGTTCCTCTACACAGCGAACTCAGTCCGCTGTGGCCAGTCCTGCCTTTGGTAGTGCCCCTTGGTGTCCTTGCTGTCCCAGAGACAAACATATCAGGGAAACTTGGTAAAACCTCTTTGGAGACCCATCAGGAATGCCACTAAAGTACCAAAAGTGCTGCTGAAGAATAAAACTGAGCCCAGGGCTAAAGTGAGATTCCGCATGCCTCCCGAGTCTTACTCCACACCCATACACACTGGCTTCTAAAATTATATTCATTGTATGTTGATTTGGACACAGCATTGGGTTAAATGTAAACGTTTATAACTCATGCCTAGAAAAAAATTATGCAGCATTTTCCATGGATTGAAGGGATTTTCAGGTACATATACTGTATCAAGAGGCCCTGAAATAACATGTTCTCATCCATCTAAGTATATTTAGGTCTACAATTTGTTACTCTGGATGGCTTAACTGTTTTATTTGTATAACAGCATATGTTGTGGTGCAATAACACCCGAAAACATTCACTAGTTTCCCCCAACCACATTCTTTTCACTAGAAATTATACTCTATCTCTGAATGACCAATTCTCCAAGACCTTAGACCGTACCCCACAAAATGGGCCCTAATTCTAGCCACATGCTTTCCTGCTCCACTCCCATTTCCTCAATGTTTCCTCTACACATAATGAAGCAGCGGTGAAAGCTACACAAATATTTCATTGGCAGTAAGAGTGACATTCTCCTTCCTGGGTTTGAAACATGAAAACTGGGGGACATATGGCAGTTAAATTTGCACACCACTGAGGAAGAGACTCTCACCTACCATAAACAGTCTTTTGTGCAAAGAAAACCAAAAACATTACCTCACCTACTCCCTGCTGTGAAAACATCCCAACTTCAAAGTCCCTAACTGTTTTCGTGGCTTTGATGCATGTGCTCAAGTGAGGAGGTGATATTTCTCAATATTTCGTGCATAATGGGAATTACATATTTTGTGATTTTTGGACGTAGTTGGACCCAATACCTAATGCCTTTGAACAGTTTGTGGATGCAATGATGCATGCCTTTGTTTACTCAATTGCCTGGGAGCTGTGAAATCACATCTACCATTAATCTTTTCACTAAACTTATGCCTACCAGTTGTGACTTTGGGTGAGTAGACCCTTTTTATATTAAAAGTTTTTACCATTTCTAGCACAGACCTTGTAAAGCTCAAACTGGATTTAATTACGGTTAACCAAAAGTGAAAGTGCTTTAAATGTCAATATACAGTCTCCTCCAAAAGTACTGGATGGCAAGGCCTGTGAATACTGCATTTGTTGTTAAAAAGGATAAACCAACACGAAGACCAGAGATCTGTCTATGGGAGAAAAGCAAGACATTTTGAAGCTGAGAAAAGAGGGGAAATCAATCACAGCAGGGGTGTTAAATCTTATCTACAAAGGGCCAGTGTGGGTGCAGGTTTTCTTTCCAAACAAGCAGGAGACACATCTGATTCCACATGTTTAATTAGTTGATCTTGGCTTTCAATGGATTCAGGTGTTGCTTCTGCTCGGTTAGAATGAAAAGCCATCCTTTCCGGATAAGATTGGACACCTCTGAATCAGAGCCATTGCATAAACATTGGGCATATACAGTACAACAATATGGAATGTCCTGAAATACAAATAAATCATTGGTGTACTACTAACAACCAGACATCGAATAGGTTGGCCAAGGAAAACAACAGCAGATTACAGGAATATTGTGAGAGCTGTGAAGAAAAGCCCAAAAACAGTCAGTGACATCGACAACCTCCACAGGGCAGGGGTGAAGGTATCACAATCCGCTGTTTGAAGAAGACTTCAAGAGTAGAAATATAGAGGCTATGCCACAAGATACCACTCATCAGCAGTAAGAATCAAAAGGCCAGATTGGAATTCACAAAGAAATACAGAGATGAGCCACAGAAATTCTTGAACCAAGATTAACCAAAGTGATGGAAAAGAGAGAATTGTGAAGAAAGAAAGAATCTGCTCATGATCCAAAACATACAAGCTCATTGGTCAAGCATGGTGGAGGTAGTGTCATGCCTTGGGCTTGCATGGCTGCTTCTGGAATGAGCTCACTAATCTTTATTAATGATGTAATTCATGATGGTAGCAATAGAATGAATTCAGAAGTTTACAGGAACAGTTTGTCTGCCAAATTACAGAGAAATGCATCTAAATTAATTGAGAGACTTCATCATGCCACAAGACAATGACCCAAAACACACTGCCAAAACAACAAAGGACTTCATCAGGGGGGAAACGTGGAAGGTTTTAGACTGACCAGGTCAATCACCAGTCCTTAACACAGTTGACCATGCATTTCACCTCCTGAAGAGAAGGGAGAAACCCCCCAAAACAAACAACAACTGAAAGAAGTTGTGGTACATGCCTGAAAAAAACATCACAAAAGTAGAACAGTATTATTGTAGAACAGTTCTATACTACTTGTATTGTTCTCCGCTTGATATATCTCTGCTTGTATTTCCTCATTTGTAAGTCACTTTGGATAAAAGTGTCTGCTAAATGAATAAATGTAAAATGTGTTGATAGGAAGATTTGAATATCGTTCCGCAAAATTAACGAATCTTTATTGGTCATTGTGCTCATTTATTTCATGTGAGAAAAAAAATAAACTGTTACATTTTCTATAGCCAAATTCCCCCAACACGTCTACTTATGCAAACTATGATCAGGAGGATCATTTCCAAATAAGAAAAAATTTATAATGCCACCAAGGACAAATGATAAGAAACAGAAATTATTAATTCACCACTCAACTGGGTCTTCTGGTCCGAATAATTCATTTTTTTGTCACGTGACAGCCACATAGGCTGTTTATCATCTATCTATCTTCTGATATAAGCTGTGACCTTAGTAGTGATATTATTTTAAGCACAAATGTCAGTAGCTAAGCTGCGTACCAGAACGCTTAACTCAGTCTCATTTTCTAGCCGAGCCTATTTGAAGGTAGAACAGTTTCTTGATTTTGCTGGAAAACAGGGAGGGAGGGGTTAGTGTTATACAACGTGTGGTCAGTTAGCAGGAAAAATATCCTGTTAATTCTTACTGTAAAGTTGCAGTAATATATTTTGTGACTTCGGGCTGAATCATGTATCGGCGCCCTTTGCAGCATGGCTTCAGACAATTATTAAGCTCGTCTCTTTGCAGCAGGACCGTCTTCGGGAAGGTAATTAATTAGACTTTTAGCTATGAGCTAAGTCACACTGTCATTGGAGTTCCTTTAGCGCGTATTGGTTTTTCCTCAAACTACCTCGACTCTTTTGTGTAAATACCATATCACTGCTTATAAGGTAATAACGTCCCTTAGGGGAGGCATTGAATTTGTAACCTCAGATCATATTCGGGACAAATTCTTTCGTCATTGAACTTTATCCAAGGCTCATGTCATACATAAACACATATAATACACTTTACTGTTTTCACTAATGTTTTCCAATCCCAGTCCTAAACCACCGATATCTGACTGGTCAAGTGCGATATATGTCATACATGTACTTCTCTGTTCTGTTCTCAAATTATATCCAGTTCCTTTTATATCCCACTAGCTTTTTTCTGCTGTTGCTGGTATTTCAGTTGCATAACAATGAATAAAATCCCCAAATACTCTTGGTGTATATACATTTGTGGTGAGGGTTGGCTGATGTAGGTTGTCTAGTGTCTAGCTCAAGGTTACAGCAACAATATTGCATTAATTTTGAACCTGTTTTCTTAAGCTTTTTTTTTATATATAAATATATACTAGAAACAAAAAAAGTGTATGCTATGTCAGAAATTGCCTTTCTGTGATATTGTAATAAAATGTATTGTTTGTTTGTTTACTTTTAATCATTATAAACTGTCTGGGAGTAGTTGATGTAATCTTACATTTTTTAACTTTTAAAATGTTTTTTTTTAATATTTAAAATATTTTTCTAAATTCAAATGTCTTTTTTATCTTAAAGATAAAAAGAATTTGTTTAAAAAAAAAAATCAAAGGGTAATGAGTTTAAATATGTTATCCTATACCGTATATATTTCTCAGGCTGTATTTGGGTAATACTTTTTTGTGTGTGTGTCCTCTTGTAGTGCCAAAGTATATATGTTAGCATCAAATTTTTATTTTCATAGACCATTAAAAATAATGCATAACATTATTTAGTAATTTAGATTAGTGATCAGATTAGTATTGTAACCTAGAATTGTTCTAGAGTTCAAGTCTAAATAGTAGTTTATCAAAACTGTGTGGAAATGCAAGGTTCTCCTACTTGTTTTCTGTCTTTGTTCAAAATCTTGTGCATTTTCTATACCTTTATGCCATAATGTTATCACTGTAACCATTTTTCATTCCCTTATTACTGAATGCAATCACACCAGTATCATCATGTATAATCAAATTAAATCTACTTATATAAATGGCAGGACATTGAGGTTTTTTTGTTTCTTGTTTTACTTTAATGTTTTAATGCAGGTACTTTGCTTTCATTTTAGGCCACTGAGCAGGATCTCGTCAAAGCTTTGGTGTCTTGTCATTGCACAGGAGCAGTATTGCATATTCAGACACAATGTCGAGCTCTTCACAGCACACAAGAGGTGACTGAATTTTATTAATTACTTGTTGGGGTGAATTGAGCTTGGGGGATTAGAGAAAATCTTTTAATTAAACTGATTGTGTTACTCCTTCAGCTCCAGGAAGCATTCTTTTCTGTTCCAAATACTTGAATTCATGTACACTATTTGGCCAAAATTATGTGTGTACCTGACTAGCCACACCCATATGTTGGTTTTCCCCAAACTACTGCCACAACGTTAGAAGCCCACAATTGTCTAAGATGGTCTTTGTATGCTGTAGCATTACAATATCCCTTCACTGGAACTAAGAGGCACCTGTGCCAGCATGAATTTGCAGCAATTCATTTACCTGCACGATATTGGTGTAAGAGTGTAAAGTGTAAGTGATTCTGGAGCCTTACAATGAGCTAGTGTGCAAGCAGTCATTTCTGCATGGCACAGTGCTCATGCACCTTCAGAACTAGTATAGTTCATGACCAGGTAAATAATTTCTGTACTGATCAAGAATCTTCTGGTAAAGGGCTCCATTCATAGTTCCTTCAATTATATGAAATCTGCCAGTGCCGTGCGATGGAAAAACAGCCCCACTCTGTGATGTCTCCACTGCCAAACTTCACTGTTGGTATAGTGTTAAGGGTGATGTGTAGTAACATTTCTTCTCCAAACGTGGTGTGTAGTATGACGGGCAAGAAGTTAAATTTTGCTCCTGTCTGACCAGACTACACTCTCCCAGTATTTCCTAGGCTTGTCCAAATGAGTTGTCACAAACTTTAAACGAGGTTCGACATGCCTTTTCTTTAGTAACTGAGTCTTGCGGGTAGGGATGTCGCGATTACCAAAAATTTAGTAGTCGGTACCGATACCACCAAAAGTACATGATATTCGATACCAAAGTGGATACCACGGTGTGGTATAAAAACAAAAAAAAATTACATTAAAAACCTTCCTGGAGGACATCCTCTGGCTGATACTAAAGATTTATTAAAAGCATGAACATGTGAATAATTATTAGTGACATTAGGTTACATTTTGCTGACAGGACACAGGCTGAATGGCGATGCATGGTGGCCCATTAGGAAGTAATTTATAACATCACAATGCGTTAGCGTCGTTAACAAATAACAGGCTATCGCTAACATTACATGGAGCATAACGTTAGCTGGTTTCACGGCCACAATGCCAGCTGTCTCAAACAAACATAATATAGGGCCTGTCTTTCAGGTGCTTCACAAAATTCCAGGTGTTTCCTTGCTTTGTTTGAAATGAAAGTCAGTTGCACACTGGCTTCAGAGCATCAACTATATGTTCGTTGTCATCCGCCTCAAATGCGAAGTATTTCCATATTCCGTACCAAATTTCCTCTCAATGAGTCGTGGCGGAACTAAACTTCTGTAGTTTTTCCCCGCGTGCTTGTAGTTGTTGTTCTTCTTCACCACTTGTGGACCGACTAAAACACTTGCGCGTATTTGCTGCCCACATCAGGTCGAAAGAATTTAAACCTCGGTACCTTCATTAGAAACGGTACCAACTCTACTGCAGAAAAACAAGTACCATCACGTTTTAAGAATGTTGGTACCGAAGTATCGGTTCTCGTGACATCCCTACTTGCAGGGTGAGCATGAACAGTGGAGTGCATTGCCTATTGTTTTCTCTGCGATGATGGTACCTGCTGCCTCCAAGTATTTCTGGAGCTCTTTCCAAGTGGTCCTTGGCTCTTGGGCTACTCTTCTGACTATTCTTCTGACTCCCTGGTCAGAAATTTTGCGACGAGATCCTGTGCATGGCCGGTTGATGAGAGTGATGTTGCATCCACTTGCGGATAATGGCCCCAATGGTACTTACTGGAGGATTCAGAAGTTTTGAAATACGCCTGTATCCGATTCCATCAATATGTCTCATAATAAGGTTGTGAAGGTCTTGGGAGAGCTCTTTGGTTTTACCCATCATGAGATGTTTCTTGTGTGACACCTTGGTAACGAAAAGCCTTTATATAGCCCATCAATTTACTAACCCACCTGATATTAATTTGCACAGATTGGGGGTATAATTAGTCACGGATTTCAGCTGGTTCCTTGCCTTCCCTTGCCTTGGAGAACTGCTTTTTCTTGGTGCGTTCAATACTTTTTTCCTGCGTCATTCCACTTTATTACACATAACATTAAATTCCATAAAGAATGTTGTGAATTCTTTATATTTGCATATTTCTTGAGTTAATACTGATGTCTGGTGAAAATTTTATGTGAATAACCTCATTTGGAAATATATTTACTGAATTTTGAAGCGTTCAATACTTATTTCTCCCACTGTATGTTCGCATATTTTAAGTGTATTGTGCTGATATGTTTTGGATTTTACTAGTTGTAATGTAGGAGGTTTTTACCTGGACCTGTTTTGTCTTGGATCTACCAAGATTCTTGTTTTTTGTATGAAAAGAAAGTGATCAATAAGCATTTGTACTCATTTTAAACAGCCTGAGATGACGTATAAATACATTCTCGAAACAAAAAAAAAGTGCTTGCTATGTCACAATATGCCTTTCTGTGATATTTTAATATAATTTATTTGGTTTTTTTTTTTGGTTTATTTATTTTTAATAATTACAAACTGTCTGGGAGTAGCTGATGTCATATTACATTTTTGGACACTTTAAAATGTTTTTTTAATACATGTTCTTAAATATTTAAAAAAAATTTTTATAAATTTAATTAAAAAAAATTAAATCTTAAAAATAAAAAGAATTAAAAAAAATTAAAGGGTAATGGGTTTAAATAAAGTATCCTATATAGTATACATTTCCCAGGCTGCATTTGGGTAACCCGCCCCCCCCCCCCCCCCACCCCGTAGTGTAAGTATTTATTTATTTTCAGACTATTAAAAAATAATGCATAACATTATTTAGTAATCTAGAATTGTCCTAGAGCTCAATTCTAAATAGTAGTTTTTCAAAACTATATTGAAAAGCAAGACTTGTCCCAGCCTTAACTGCCTTTGTAAAAAAAAAAAAAAAAAAAAAAAAAAAAGAAACCCAGAGGTAGTGGTTACTAAATGACCTCAAATTAGCTAGTGATTAACTAAATAATGATAAAGTTAAATATTATAAGTTTTTCCATAAATATTAGTTCAAACATTATTTTTTTCAAATGCACGATGATTCATAAAAACATTTAAATACATCATTAACTAACTTTGACGAATCTTACAAAAATTACCTGTCAGAGACTCTCAAATCTAACAAACGTTAACAAATTAAAACATCTGGCAGAACTGCCAACAGACAAACATGGCCTATATGACAGATGGCCATGGCCCATGATGTTTTAATGATGCTGGCAATGAGCCAAAAGTGACGCACCTCAGCTGCATTTGGCCCAAAAGCTAGCTACCTGGGACATTTTTCCTGAATAAATAAGCTACTTTTGACGTGTTGCAGTGAGTTGATATAAATAAATAAAAAAACATTTTTATGCAGATTAGAGTTTGGCTGTTTATATCATTCTTTAGCAAGACAAGTAATGCTTAAGGGATGGTGAATTCTATTGTGTAGGCAATTAATGGGTAAAATGGTGTATCAGTAGAAATAATACTGGTAAAATTAAACTGCTCTTCTTATAGCCCAAGAGCCAATGTGCCAGTCATAAAGGACTTTGTCACACTGGTCTTTATAGAGAGCTTTCTAGGAGATTTTGGACGCATGTATTGTATCTGCTGTACTGTGTCTGGGCTTTATAGCACGTGGCTTAGCTAACAAGACAGCTTCTGGGGCATACTGTCCACCCTCCTTACATAAATGACATGTGCAACATAATGTTATTCATGTGATTTTCACCTTCCCTAGCAATTAGATGGGGAAAAGTACAACCCCAATTCCAAAAAAGTTGACGCAGTATGGAAAATGCTAATAAAGACAAAGATGAGTGATTTGTAAATGTACTTTGAATTGTATTTAAACAAAAAAGAATATAAAGACAAGGTATTTGATGTTTTACCTAATAATCTGCATAGTTTTTTGAAGGTAAATGTTGGGATAGGGGCAATTTTGGACTAATAGCGATGTAGCTAGTTGAAATAAGTTGTTTCACAGGTGAGGCAATTGTCTAATCATAGTATATAAGTTGCCTCCAAAAATGGCCTTGTCCTTCAAGAGCAAGGTTGGGTTGAGGGTCGCCAATCTTCCAACAGATGCGTCAGCGAATAATCCAACACTTTGAAAACAACATTCCCCAAAGACAAATTTGTAGGATTTTGGGCATTTCACCTTCTACGGTGCACAATATAATTAAACGAGTCAAGGAATCCGAAGCCGTACATCAGCACTGTCCAGAAGTGCTGCCGACTTTTCTGGGCTCAGTCTCATCTGAGATGGACAGTAACACAGTGGAATCGTGTTTTGTGGTCCAAGTCAACATTTCAAATAGTTTTTGGACAAAACAGCCGTCGTGTTCTCCGGGCCAAAGAGAAAAATTACCATCCAAGCTGTTATTAGTGTCCATTCCAAAAGCCAGCGTCTGTCATGGTATGGGGGTGTATCAGTACACATAGCATGGGCACCATTAATGCAGAAAGATATGTACACATTTTGGAGCAGTATATGCTGCCATCCAGAGCAGGACAATGCCAAACCATATTCTGCCTGGTTTATAAGCACATGGTTGCATAATCAGAGTGCGGGTGCTAGCATGGCCTGCCTGCAGTTCTGACCTCAATTGGAGGATTGATAATGTGTGGCGCATTATGAAGGGCAAAATAAGGCAACGAAGGCCCCATACAGTTGCACAACTGAAGAAATGCAGAATAGATGAATGGGGGAAAATTCCGCTTGCTAAACTTTAACCAACTGGTGTCTTCAGCACCCAAATGCATAATAAGTGTTATTAAAAGATAAGGTGATATTACACAGTGGTAAACATTTGACTGTACCATCTTTTTTGGAGTGTGTTGCAGTCATCAAATTTGAAATGAGTGTATATTTTTCAGAAATCAATTACATTTACAAAATAAAACATCAAATAATGTGTTTTCATTCTAGTACAGGGTGAATTGAATTTTGTTTTTGTTTGTGTTTTTTCCATTTTCCATGCTGTCTGAACTTTTTCAGAATTGGGGTTGTATAGTTAAAACATAGCCTATGAAAACTATGCAGTTGATTAGGTAAAACATCAAATACCTTGTCTTTATATGTTTTTTGTTTAAAGTCAAAGTCCATTTACGAATCACTTTTTTGTTTTTATTAGCGTTTTCCATACTGTCCCAGTTTTTCGGATTGGGGTTGTTGAATGCTAGTTATATTTGTAACTGTTTGAATACCTTTGTGTGTGTGTTGGTCTTAACCCTTCAAGCTAAGACAGTGTTCACTGAACCATAAATATGTAACTCACAATTTTGCGATAATATTTAAACAATGAACCTAATGATTTACTTAGTTTAGCACTTGCATTACACATTTGGACTGTATTTTATATCCAATGGTGCATACATTAACATGCCTAGAAATTGGAAATATTCTAAACCATATTTCTTTATGAATGGTGAAGCTGAATGTTTTAGTTTCAATTTACAATGTTGTCATGTTGTCCTGTGTGGAACACGTCCATATAATCTGGCCTTAATTAAGACGTAATGATTTTCTCAGGGACAGCTTCTGCTTAATGTCACTTGGCAGTCTTGTAGCATCACAAATTCTAAGTAATACAGTTGCTATTGATGCTGCATAGTTGCTATGAGAAATTATGCTTGTAATGTGTGACCCATGACTTAATTGCTTTTTAAACAGTGTGTCCACCTTCATTTTTAACCTGGTTTGATTTTGTCTATTTTTGCCTATATCTGATGGCATGCACTCCCTCTCTCTCCCTCTCTCTCTCTTGGCTTCAGCTCTGTGCTGTAAAACATACACCTCAGGCTTCAGAGGAAGAAGTTGGAGCTTTCACCAAACTTATAGAGGCCATGGGCTTTACTGGGACACTCAAATACAACAAATGGGTAAAACAGTTTTGTGTTTTTTTTTTTTTTTTTTTTTTTTTTTTTTTTTTAAATTTTGCAGACCCTTGTATCCAAAGCAACTTAAAAAATGAGTATGCAAGTGAACAGGCATTGGTTAAGGACTTTGTTCGTGGTCCTACAATAGAAGTACAATAATCTTGGCTTGTACCAGCACTGCTGTCTTTCCACTCACCCCACAAAATGAAATATGTCTCTAATTACCACACCGTTCTAGAATGCTTTTCTTTAGATCTAAGTTATGCTATTGCTCAGCATTAAACCTGATTTATCCAGAAGGCCATACTTGTCAATAAAAAATTAACGGTTTATCTATATTAAAAAACAAACAAAACTGTATAATAACTTTATAAAGCATAAGTTTTCATATATATCAATATTTTTAACTTTGCATTACCAACCAAAATTGCATGTAATGTCATAAGTTTAGAAATGAAGTTTTCTTATTTCCGCTTGCTAGTAGCCTAATGGCGTTTGTTTGTTTTTGTCTTTTATCTTCTAGAAAAGAATGCTAATACAATGTTGAAATCATCATCAGTAATGGTTATAGTAGACTACTTTACATGAACAGTGCTCTTTGAAAGTCAGTCATGATCAGTTAAAGAACTTTTGCTGTTAACTTTGTTTAATATTGCAACCAATTGCTTGTTCAATATTGTACATATTGTTTCAGGGAGAATGTGAGAATTACTATTCCCCCTTCTAAGAAAAAACCTTGGGTCAAATTGCAGATGTCTCTCTTATTCAAGAGAAAGCTCTGTCCCCTGGATCCACTGTGCAAACTGCCTTGTTGTGTCTTGTTGTTGCATTGAGAAACAGCCTGAGGGCGCTGTGGGATACAGTATTGTGATGGACCCGCAGAGGAGAGGAGAAGAAGTGAAACAGTTGCACGTTTCTCTGACGAATACTTCATTTTTTCTTTTATAAGTGTAGTAAACTGGAAAGAAATACCGGTAAGACGGTAACCTAAATAATATGTTAAAAAGCTAAATATTAAATAAAATAAAAAACGCGACTAGGTGTCATGCCTGGAGATGGATCCTGCGATTTGTAGGCTAGTGTTTGTCCGTTAATTTTTTTCTCTCATAAAGCCGATATATTGCTTCATCCAAATTTATTGGTTCATCTCGAATCCAAAATGTTCCCAGATCACAGACTGGATTTTCCTGCACTCAAACAAACCAGTGCCAAACAGACACCACCATATAAGGCGTTTGATTATGATTACGTAATTTGTGTATTAACATAAAATCTCCCGCTATATGGTAGGCTATAAATACAGATTAATATTGCAACTGTTGCTGCTGTTAATAATAATATTATTATTGCACTTGTATACAAAATGTTGTACTTTGTACTTGTCATAGTGCCCACTCAAGCCAAAATATTAATGTAACACGTGATGTGACACTACCACCTGTGGTGCAGTTGTCCTGGCCACCATCACAATAGTCTGTCGTTTGTTTTGCCTAAACTCCATTGCATTGTATGCCATGATTTTTTTTTTTCTTTCTTTCTTTGTAAACTTGATAATTTGTTCTTCTCTTGCAGAAAATCAAAATAGCTGCTTTGCGTATGTACACTTGCTGCGTTGAGAGAATCAACTACGATGAGTTTTTTGAAAGTATGTATTACTTTTTGTTTATTTATTTAATGTGTTTTACTTTGGTTTGGACAGAGAAAGGTTTTCTTGGAAATATGGCAGTGTGACCTTATGAGGCTTGATTCATGCCCATGTGGAGTCTTTTTATAAAAGGACCCAGTTGCCCGAGTACCCCTCAGCTTCAGCAGAAATTAAATGAGCATAAGGGGATCTCTTTATCGCCATCTGAAAGATTTATGTTGCGTTTTACAGACATGGTTTTCTTTCCGGGGGGGCAGCAGGTGCAAACCTGAACCATGATTCTGGAAATGTTTGGTTTAATGTCATGTTCTTGTTTCTCTTTCTCCATACCCCCACCTTCTCTCTCTCACTCCCTCACTCTCACACACAGAGTGCTCCCTCCCTGACACACTCAACTCCTGGTTTTTGGTGGCACAGCTCCATGTTTGGTAAGTGTTTGGATACTGGCAATAATATAGTTATTCACATAATTAAATTTTTGTTTTTAATTAATTTTTTAACTTTTTGTTTTTGTGAACTCGATCACGTCAGTCCTTTGTTTTTTTTTTCAATTTTTATGGATAATTATTGCTCCCACTCTTAAAGACATGTAAAATAATATCTTTGACTCGTTCTCCTTATTTGGACATAAATGGTCTTCGAGTTTGAATGTTTAGATGTGGCAAATCTGTTTAATTTTTATTCGATTTTTCAAGGCTTATCACGTTTCATTCCTTCTTTTCAACTTTCATTATTTACACTAATGTGTTAGTGCACATGTGAATGGATCTGACTGTGTTTATGAAAAGAGAGTTTCACAGAATTTGTGATGTCATCAGAACAAAATAATGATTGTGTGTAGGGGGAGGTACGGCATCGGGGGTGGATTGGAAGTGTTTATGCATGTGACTAAAGCTGTGTTCACGTCATGTCGTAATTACCTTAATTATGAGATTCTGACTTGTAAAAAAGCATTCACGTCCTTTACATTACAACTTGTAAACTAGGAATTTTCTGAGCGCTCCAACCTGTACCACCTGACTGCTGCAACATCATGCGGAAACACTAGGATTTGTATAATTGGCTATTATTGTCTTAACAATGCCAGATTAATTTTAAAATAAATGAAAGACATACATTACAGTTTAATGTAATTTTTCAGTTGTCAACATCTCACATGGATTCATTTAATTCCGAGGACGTGAACAGCTCCCAGTAGAACATCTGGGTTGTCATGTAGTGATTACGGTAATCCCGACATGCCGTGAATGCAGGCTAATACTGTGCAGAATGACCTTGTGATTAAGTACAAACTGAGCTTTTCAACTCACTTGGTATATTCCACACCAACCATATACCCAATGGCAACCACTGATTTAATTCATCATTTGCCTGCTAATACTGTTAGCGTAGGTTCTGTCTTATAATTGTACATCTTCTTTGTATTTTGCCAGTAGCTTAATTATAAGAGTTTAGTCAGTGTTATAAACAATTGAATTTGCTTCTTATATTTATTTTAGAAATGCTTTTGTTGTTCGAATTTTTGTGTATTTAGAGAACACTAAAATCGAAAAAATTAGGGAGAAACATTTTTTATGCAATCTTTGTACAAAAGTCTTTGCACATGCTTGTGTGTGTATATATATAACAAAAAAAACCCTTTATTATAAAACCCCAATTATTTTAATTGCACATGTGGACTTAAAAGTTACATATTAATTCCATTAATTAAAGAAAAATAAATAAAAATAAAAAAATTAATAACTAATGAAAGCAAGCCAACACAAACCCATAAATTACGACAAAAGATTAATCATTCAATTAGACAAAATAAATGCAGCTGTATAAAAGGAGGACCAGCTGGTCTGTGCCAATGGTAGCTGAAAGTGGATGCATTGAGCTGGTAACTGGAAGATTTATCGCATGCCACAGTTAGAAGAGAGCAAATATTTGGAGGCCGGTATGATTTTTATAAGTGAATTGATAATTGATAATGAATTGATTAGTCAGTTGCATTTGCCACAGCATCTTTTCATGCTGTGCCACAGTTTAGAGAAAAAACAATCTTGTGCTTTTGCTGTGCATGTCAAAGTTTTGTCAGTGCTCTCCTGCTTAACTTAAATGGCATTGCGGAAGGTGCACTGGTGTGTGTGTAAGAGGCTGAAGAGTGTCAGCATGAGAGATTTCTGGAGACTTTTATTTATTTATTTATTTTTCTCTTGAATGATTCAACAATGTGCTATTAACAAGAGCGAGCTAGTACAATATAAGACTTTTGCAAAAACATTTTTGAAGGATGCAAAATATCATGTTTATCGTTACTGACAAAATCTGAGAAAATTAGATTTTTATATATATATATATATATATATATATATATATATATATTAGTGAATATCACACACCCCTAACTGCATCTACTTACAATTTTGAACCCTTTTTTTTTTTTTTTGTAAATTTTTTCATTTTTATTTATTTATTTTGGCCTGTGTGGTAATTGCAAGCAGTATTTTTTGCAGTATGTATTCAGCATTTTTTTTTCTTTTCAATTTGTATGCTAAAATGTCAATCTAATAAACAGAACAATAATGCAATCAACAAAGTTAATCTTATCTTGCAAAGCTTCACTAGCAAAGGAATGAGTATAGTAAAGGCAAATTTAAAGCATTTTATTAAACCAGGCATGATATGCATGCTGCTTGCTGTTGGTTTTTTTTCAACTAGTTGGAATCTTAGCTGATTTTTGCTGTTCACAGTGAACACTGCTGTTACAAATATGTACTATACCAGTGCAAAGTGACCAGCATAGTGTGTGATTTGACATGTCCACACAGCTCTGATCAGCCAGAAATGTACTTTTTGTATCTTTTAGTTATAATTAAATTGTAGTAATCCTTTGGTGGCAGCACAATGCATAAACCTATGAAAGTACAGGTTAAGAGCTTCAGTTCATGTTTACATTAAACATCAGAATAGGGGGGAAGATAATCTCAGTGACTGTGGCATGCTTTTTCATGCAATACAAGCTGGTCCGAGTATTCCTGGCTGATCCCTAGGAATTTTATGTCCAGTGAGTGTCAGTTCTGTGAGTGGAAACATCTTGTTTATTAAAGAGATCAGAAGGGAATGGCCTTGATAGGAAGGCTACGGTAACTCAATCACAATTTTTAGCCATGATGAGCAGAAAATCATGCACATCTCAGAATGCACAACATGCCAAATCTTGAGACAGATGTGCTACAACAGCAGAAGACCACATTGGGTTCCTTTCCTGTCAGCCAAGAACAGGAATCTGAGGCTACAGGGGGCACAAGCCACCAAAACTGGGCAGCTGAAGATTGGAAAAATGTTGCCTGGTCTTTTTTCATTCACATTTTTTCTCGGTACTGATTCTTGATGTGAATATTAACTGAAGCTCTTGACCTGTATCTGTATATTTTTACACATTTTGTTACTGCTACATGATTGGTTAATCATGGGTGATTGCCTGCTCATTCAGGCATACCGGTGTTCCTAATAAAGTGGCTGGTGAGTGTATATTTTGTGAATCTACCATTAGTAAAATCTTAATTGTTTTTTTTTTTTTTTTTTAATATCCCACCATGCAAGGGGCTTTAAAGCAACACACCCCAAATCAGTGACAGCAGTTTGCGAACACTACATTTCTCTTCCTTGTTTAAGATAGCATACTAGAATACAGGGAATACATTCCACGTAAGATAAACTGTGCTTTTTATTGGGTTAAAATGGGCCATTAACATTTCTGAAAACTACATCTAGGAAACAATTATGTAAACATTCAGTTAACCAAATTATCATGAACAAGCTCCAGGAAAACACTGCAATAGCTGAATCAATCTTAATATCCCATGCTGTGCAATCACCCATGTTTAAACTGTGTCTGCAGTTTGTATTTGAAATAGTCGCTTCCAAATATTCTAGAGAAACAGTCAGAAAATGGGGCAGTAGTGGGGATTTATATTTTGCTTTATACCGATGGTCTACAAGACTCTCCATAGAGTTAGTCTTGAGCTATGACATGCATGCTAATGCTCAGCAATACTCTACAGACAAGCAATAGAAATATCTTTTGATGTTTTTTCACCTAGACTTAGTAAATGAAATTTACTATGATAAACATTAACTTGATGGAACCTGCAAGTTGTTATGCTACAATTAGCTTTTTAAGTCTACTTTCCCTAGTACTTTTGCATGTTTGTATATCTTCTGCAGGATGTGTTTGGTGCGGATGAGGCAGGAAGGCAGAGAAGGGAAGTATATGTGTCGCTACATCGTCCATTCTATGTGGGAGGATGTAGAACAGAGAAGCAAGATCATGGGGGTAAGTTCAACAAGAAGCCTGGTATTAGCCTTTTGTGACTTATATTTAAACCACACTACATGTTTAATGTTATGAAAATATGATACCTTTGGCAATTGTATAACCCAGCATCACAGTTTTATCACAATACCTGCTACTTACAATTTAAATTGCAGCACTCAGCAGAGAAAATGGTAAAATGAGTTTTGCTCATTAACGTAGTTTAAAAATTGCAGAAATAGTGTCCACTGATTTGCACTTTGCACATTTGATATTTTAAGATATGGGAAAATTCAAAGTAGAAGGCTGCCCACCATATGAAGTAACACCTGATATTCTAATATTTTCTCATACTGTTTTGTATGATACTATGTTAGCATGATGTACACAGTGAGTGCAAGCAATAACACACTCAATGATGAGTGAAAACAGCCTGGAAAAATGTACCATTCTTGCTGAAAAGGGGCATGTATGCTGGCACGTACACACACATTCACACACGTATATAATATATATATGTGTGTGTGTGTGTGTGTGTGTGTATATATGTATATTAATTACAGCCTTCTCTGTAACTATAACAGCAAGGCCAGTTCATTTGTTTGTGCTATTCACCAAAGACATTTGGGTTCAAGATCAACAGAGGGATATGAGACAAGAGTTTAGGATTTTAGCTTTTATTTCCTGGTATTTACATCCAACATAAAGGATAGAACCTTTTGTATCAGACCACCCAATTTTTAGGCAAGCAAAAGTATAGGAACAGATCTAGAAGTGTACATTAAAGTAAATAACTCTTAATTTGTTGCATAT